>NC_056746.1:704206902-704230985 GCF_019279795.1 Protopterus annectens | reverse complement strand
GCCTTAACTGAAAAAGGAAGGGTCTCACCATGGAAAGTGTAACAAAAGGAAATAGCCTTAGAAATCCAAGAAGAAATAGTTTGCTTGGATACAATAAACCCCAAAGATCTTGGATGAAAAGAATCAAATACCTGATCAGATTTTCTGATAGCTTTGGTCATATCCAAATATATTCAATTTGCCTGTGCATGTCCAAAGTATGCAGCACCCTCTCATTGTCAGAATGCGGAGAGGGGAGAAAAGTAGGCAGATTAATAGACTGATTAAATGATAGCTCATTAACTAACTTCGGCATAAAAGAAAGGTTAGTGTGCAAGGACACTCTGTCTTCATGAAAAATCAAAAAAAGAGGACAAGCCGTATGGGCCTGCAACTCAGACACCCATCTGGCAGAAGTAAGAGCTAACAAAAGAACAGTCTTCCATGAACACTGCAGGAAATGGATGCAGCAGGCTCAAAAGAAGCCTGAGCCAACTTCTCCAAATCAAAATTAAGATCTCAGGGAGAAGGGGCAGGCTTCCTGGGAAGTCTAATATTAAGACAAACTCACACCACAAACCAAGAAAACTGAGAGACTATTGGCAGAAATCAGTCACAGTAGACAGACCAACAAAATCCACTTTCGATAAAAAACTACTTTAATATAAAACAACACTGCAAATGGAAAATAAAATGTTAAGTGCTTTTCATCTCACTTAGTAGTGAGACTTCTTCAGATAAGTTAAACAATTCTAAAAGAAAACTTGTATACAAGCACTTCGCATTATTAACCAATCATTGCCCCTCCCTGTGTTTCAACTTAAACATTAACCCTCGCATAGCTGACATCTTGCATTTTACAGAGACCAAGATATTTTACCTTATTCATTAAGAACTTGATCTTAGCTTTTACATACATATAAGTACATATGTATATACCCTGCCTTCCCACCATTTTTGATGACACACTGAACTATGGGGTTATTCACCTCAAAAGGCTTTTTAATTTTAAAATACATGAAATTGAGCTAATTACCACACCTGTACATGCACTGACTATGACATGATTGCACATTCCCTCTTTCCAATAGGTTTCTTAGATTCCGGCCCCCTGGATACGCTCTCTTCAGAAGCATGTCTCTTAAATTGTTTAAAAATAATCAGTTTAAGAGACATGTTCTTGAAGAGAGTGTATCCAGCAGCTCTAGTAAGGCCACTCACACTGGACGTTCAAGGCAAGAGAAGGAGGGGTCTCTATAAGCCCACTCTAGGACAAGTAAGGGAAAGGCTATTTAATAGCCCATTAGGAAGAAGTAGAACAACCCTAGATAACAACGTGTATATTTCATGTAGCTTCAATACACCATTTAGTTTAGATGCTGTCGAACTTAGAAATATAATGTATAAGAACTGGGAACTAATTAAACAGGACACGTCTGTCAGGTACAAACTTAATACAACACCACAGATTATTTTTAAAAGGGGCCCGACTCTAAGAAATCTATTGGAATGAGGGAATGCACAATCATGTCGTAGGCAGGGCATGTACAGGTGTGGTATGTGCAGTTACTGTAAGTATATGGAAGCCAGTCAAAATTATTTGAAAGAGAGATTGTCAATCGAAAATGGTAGTATACGTAGCTCAGTGCCAACAATGCCCTGCATATTACATAGGTAAAACTGATCAGAAGTTAAAAGAGTGTGTATATGAACACCTCTACAGTATCAGTAAAAGGAAGGAAGAAAACGCTCTAGCTAAGCACATTATGGAACATGTGAACCACAAGTTATAAATTCAGGACAATAGACCAAGTTGTAAGTGACAACCGTGGGGGCCCAGATTCACTACTTTTAGAGTGTTTAGAACTTTTGTGGCAACTGCGAACAGATGCTTGTCATTTCCCAGGTCTCAATGACATTAGCTCAATTTTATGTATTTTAAAATTAAAAAGCCTTTTGATGTGAATAACCCTATAGTTTAGTGTGTCATTACAACTGTGGGAAAGCAGGGTATATACATGTGTACTTATATGTATGTAAAAGCTAAGATCAAGTTCTTAATGAATAAGGTAAAATATCTTGGTCTCTGTAAAATGCAAGATGTCAGCTATGCAAGGGTTAATGTTTAAGTTGAAACACAGGGAGGGAACAATGATTGGTTAATAATGTGAAGTACTTGTATACAAGCTTTCTTTTAGAATTGTTTAACTTATCTGAAGAAGTCCCACTACTAAGTGAGACGAAAAGCACTTAATAACATTTTACTTTCCATTTCCACTGTTGTTTTATATTAAAGTAGTTTTTTATCAAAAGTGGACTTTGTTGGTTCGTTTGCTGTGACTGAAGTCTAATATTAAGCATACCTTTAAGAAATTCTCTCACCTCAAATCTAGCAGCTAAAGGAAGAGAAAAAAGCCAGACAAGCAGAGACAGCTGATATGTGGGCCTTAATAGAAGAACAGGCCAAACCAGCATTCAGCAACTCACACAAATAAGAGAGAACCAAAGGAACACCCACAGTAAATAGGTCCAGGTTACAAGAGAGACACCAAAAAGAGAACCTCTACCATTTGGATAAGTAGGATTTCCTAGTCGTAGGTTTTCTGGCTGCCTGTAGGACTTGCAGCATGTCCTCAGAAAAAAAGGTGTCTATGAGGAATTAAAATCCTATCACTCACAGTGTCAGGTGAAGCGTGGACAGGTGGTGATGGATAAGAGATCCCTTGTCTTGTGTGATTAGATCCACCTTGTGAGATAACTTGTGATGACTGCCGCTAGCTAGATACAGAAGACAAAGAGGGAACCAGTGCTGTCATGGCCAAAAGGGAGTCACCAACAAGATTTTGGGAGCATCCTGTTGGATTTTGAACAGGAGTTTTAGAATGAAAGGAAGGGGAGGGAATGCATAAAGAAACATCCCCTTCCAAGACAATGACAGGGTATCCATCTTCCATACCAGAGGATCAGGGACTCTACCACAAAACAGAGGAAGTTGTCTGTTCAGAGGGAGGGCAAAAATATCCACTTGAGAAGTACCCCACTGGTGCATAATGTCCAGAAAGACATCCATGTAAAGCATCCATTTGTGGGATTGAGTGAAGGACCTGCTCTGAATGTTTGCCACAATATTCTGACTGGAAGGGACATAAGCTGCCTGAAGAGTCAATTGACATTTGACAGCAAGATCCCATACCAGAAGTGCCAACTGGCAAAGAAGATAAGATCTCCTTCCGCCCAGCTTATTGATATACCAAATCACTGTGGTATTGCCTGTGAATACCTTGAGAGGCCTTGAAGAAAAGAGAGACTGAAAGGCCCGAAGAGCCAGCAGAAGGGCTCTCATCTCTTTGACATAGATGTGCTCCTTCTGCTGATGAGGCAGCCACACCTCTGTACATTTAGGAAGCCAAAAGTCACCCCCCATCCCATGTCTGAGGTGTCCATGAATAATTCCGTAATGGGAAGAGGGGGATGAAAAGGGATCCCTGGATTCAGAGACAAATATTGAATCCACCAGAGAAGTTTCTGTTTGAGGCAAGGAAGAAGAGGAACTACAAATTCTAGAAGATGAGCATGCTGAAGCCATACTGACTTCAGAAACCACTGAAACTTTCTCATATGAAGTTTGACCAGAGGGAGCATCAGAACGGTGGATGCCATAAAACCCATAACTCTCAGAAACTCCCTGGTGGTAATGGAAGCCAGAGGCAGAAGAGAGTGAAAGAAAGAAATGAGAGTTAAGGCCTTTGGAAGGGCAGCGATGCAAGCATTGGCACCATCTGAATTCTGAAACCCAGAAAATCATGATCCTGTAAAGGAGTCAGAGAAAACTTTTTGAAATTTACAGTGAATCCCAGGCTCTGAAGAAGGGATACAGCAAAATGAAGATTTTGCAGAAGGATCTCTGGAGAAGATGCCTGAATAAACTAGCCGTTCAAGTAAGGAAATATTTGGATCTCTTGAAGTCTGTAAAAGGCAATCACAGAAACAATGCATTTGTTGGACACCATTGGGGCAGTAGAAAGGTCAAAGGACAAAGCAGAGAACTTGAAATGCCAGGAAGAAACAGAGAAAAGCAAAAACATCCTGAAAAGAGGATGGATCGGAATATGGAGATAAATATTCTGGAGATCCAGAGACACCATATAGGGCTGAGGGAGCAAGAGAGGAAACAGAATCTGAAGGGACAACATCCAAAAGGAAGGTACCTTTAGAAAGTATTTAGATGAGAGAGGTCTAGAACAGGTCTCCAAGTGCTCTCTTTTCTGGGCACTAGAAACAGTTGGGAGTAGAGCCCTTTCCCCTTTGGGACACAGGCACCTCTTGATTGAATAGTACCATGAGACAAGAGATCTTGAAGAACCTCTGGTAAAAAGGGAAGATGTTCCCAAGGATGCTGAGGAATGCCCATAAAAGGAGGCTGGGATTTCTACACCATGAAATACCCTTGACGATTGATTGACAGAACTCAAGAATCCTGAGTGATCTGGAGCCAAACTGGAAAAGAAAGAGAAAGTCGAAGAGAAAGAAGAAAGTGGCTAGGAGGGGACAGATAATCACACAGCACCTGGTTTGTTCAGAAAGGAAGGCTTCGGAGTCCTTGAAAATTGAGTAGCCTTAGCAGGAGGAGTCCATTTGCCACTCTTCTTATCCTTATTAGAAGGACAGGACTGCCTATGAACAAAGGCAGGCTTAGCAGGGTAGTTTCTGTGAAAGTTAGACACAGGAGAAACAAACACATGTTTAAGCTCCCGTAAGGACTTACCCTTATCCTGCAGGGACTTAAACAAACCAGCAGCAGCTTCTCTAACAAAGGTTTAGAATCCAGAGGACCATCCATCAGCGTAGCCTTAATATCTTCAGGTAAAGGTTGAAGCATAAGCCACGAATACCTCCTCATCAGTGAACCAAAAACAGCAACCCTAGAAGCGGCATCTGCTGCATCATAACTACATTTAATAGAAAGACAAGTGACATGAGAGGAAGTCCTAAGCAAGGAAAGAACAGATATTTTACTCTCAGAGTCTGGAAAATCAGAAATACGTTGACAGGCCTGAGAAAGAAGAGCCAACACATGCCTAGACATATGGGTCTGATAACTAATAGCCCTAAAAGCTAGGGTAGCAGAAGTGTAAACCTTCTTACCCAACCTTTCCATAGTTATGCTATCCTTGTCAGTAGGCAATAACTTGGGTGAAGGAAGCAATTGAGATGGCTTATGTGAGACTATGGACACTACTGTTGTGACATCAGCAGGGCATTTATGTAAAAAGGAACAATCCTCAGGGACCCTCTTGGGAGCAGGGGGAAGAGAATCAGGCACCTGAGATGCACTGGAGAAAGCATCCAGTAAAGCAGCCAAGACAGGAGGAATAGATGCAGGTTTAGAAGAGTCCAGCTGCAACAACTCATAGTATGTGTTATAGATATCAGAGACCTGAGTACAATTCCACTTAAAAAAAATCCATCATCCTAGAGATTGTGTCTCCAAAGGAAATTTCCTCAAAAGGAACATCTGGACTAATAGATTCCTCCTCTTCTGACCCATAGTCCAAAGGAGAAAGAATGTGAGTAGAATAAGTTAGGGATTCGTCAGCAGAATCTGACTCATCCTCAGAAGAATCCTGTTCTCTAGGCCTTTTAAGAGGAGTAGAGGACCAAGGAGAAGCAGGAACTGAAACCCCATGAGGAGGCTTTAAGGACATTAGGGCAGAAAATAACCCCTGAGTAAAAGCCTGCCACTTACTTTGTGGATCCTTAGAAGCAGAAGAAACATGTTTATAAGTTTTTGTTTCTTTCTTAAGGGAATGTTCTGAGAAGGCTCAGATCCAGGACGATAGTCAAGAACTGTAGCAGGAACTTCTTCCCCAACTAAAAAGTGAGGAACTCTCCGAGGCCCATCAGAAAAAATCAACCGGGGTTCCCTCTGAATGTCCAGGATGGACACTTGTAAAGCCTCTTAGGACCTGCTACCAGACAGATCCTCACCGGCTTCCAACATGGTCGTAGCAGAGAAATATGACAACACAGCCGGACGAGCCTCTGGGTTCATAACGACCTCGGGAGAAACACCTAGTAGAGGCTGGACAGTGGAAGATTCTGGTTGTACCTTTTTCACCTTCTTCTTCCATAATGGCTGACACTCAGTGCAGGAGGCTCCTTCCATAGTATCTTTAGCGAGTAGCTTAAGACGCTGGTTCTCAAAATACAAGGAAAGGGAAGAAAGTCGACTGTGAAGGGTTTTTGGAACAAACGCCTGACAAAAGAACAAGTCATATGATCATGAGAATTACCTAAACAAAAAAGACACTTATTGTGGCAGTCTCTGTGGGGAATCTGTCCCCAACACTGGCATTTACCCTTCCTGGATGACATTAACCTCAAGGAACACAAGAAAATGAGAAAAAACAAAATCCCCAGTGGGGCACTTATCTTGAAAAAACAGCAGACGGGCATAGGAAGTCACTGAAGAATGAAAATGCATCCAACTGGCAGACGATGGACGCAGATAAACAGTCCGATGGTGTAAAGGATGCATTCAGACTGGTGGCAAAGAATTTTGTTTTTGCTAAGCCTGAATATCACCTTTATGCCCTACGTTATTCAGGGAGCATATGGTGATGTTTGGTATACCTTTTAAATTTAGAAGTCTTTGGAAGACTGGCTGGACGTTGGGCTTCTGCAGCAGGGAATCCCATATTGTTAAGAATACTGGAGCAGTAAAAGTCATGACATCATCAAATACAGCTTGTACAGTGTCATACAGTAGGCAAGTAAAGGTTGAAAGAATGCAATTTTGTACTTTTGAGAAATGGAAACATTACATTAGTATCGCACAGCGCTATCATTCAATAATTTATCAAAAAATGAAGGAGTGTGCAAACGGCTGGCAGTTAGTGCAGGGGAGTAAGGCTCTATGCTTTTAAGGAGTTGCTTCCTGTAGTCAAGGATGCAGGGTTTGATTCTTTCCACCAGCATTCCCCTACCATGTGGCTCTGAGCAAGTCACTTAACCAGACAGCTCTCCTGACGATGTCAAATAAATCCATTTTAACACACATATACACTTACTTATAAAAGGGAGGGCTTTGCCATTCCTGAGATAAGTGCTTCAGCAAAACCTTATTTGTAAAAGCAGTAAGTGGCCCGTGCTTCCTGTATTCTTAAAGCAGCCAATCAGCCATAAGGTGATTGAAAGAAGCTGACCATTTCTTGTGCTAAGTGATTCAAAGCAGCCAACCACTTCCTGTACTGTGCTTTCTGCTCTAAGAAAGAGAGAGAAAGAGAGAGAGACTGAGAGAGAGAGACAGAGAGAGAGAGAGAGAGACAGAGAGAGAGAGAGAGAGAGAGAGAGAGAGAGAGAGAGAGAGAGAGAGAGAGAGAGAGAGAGAGAGAGAGAGAGAGAGAGACAGACAGACAGAGAGAAATACTTTTGGTTTTGCTGTAGGCACAATGTTTTGTTAGCTGGACATTGCCCCCGCCCCCAAAGCTGTGAGCCCTGTGAGGCTGCCTGTTTCTCTATAATTTGCCACTGCCTGTTACAGTAACACATAAATACAAGATTTCATTGAGCTTCGTCTCACAATCAATTGATATTTTGCATAACTATCAGAATTTGGTAACATGAAAATGACAACTTTTAAAAGCTGCATTAAAAACTTAAAAAAGCCTTGAGGTAGAAGAGATTCCGACAAGCAGTAGGAAATACTGCTACATAAACAAAATATCACATAAGTTAATAATGCAGCATTTAAATGGATCTATGTATTTTTTAGTTTGTTTAGAACTTTTTTATGTATCTAGACATAGTTAAATGATACTTGCCCAGTATGAGGTTTTCAGATGCTTTGCTATAAAACAAAAACTAAAAAAAAACAAAAACAAAAAACACTGCAGAAGTCTGGATGTTAGCACAGGGGATTAAGGCTCTCTGTTAATGACCTGCTTCCTGTGGTCCAGGCTAAGGAGTCTGATTCATTCCCCCTCCATTTGCGTACTGTGTGACTGTACCAGGCAGTGCTACTGGGTTATCTCTGAAAAGGGATACTTGTTTCCTTAACCCGGTTAACAAATGAATAAAAAATAAATCACAGAATGAGGTCATTGTATGGCAACTTATATCCTTACTCCTGGGGTTCAGTGGAGTCAGAGTCAGTTATGCAAGGAGTAGGGAAGCAGTGGGTACAGCCCCCAAAATGGCAGTGGGGTCCTTCCAACAAATACACAATTTACTAAAATACTTTTCATTACTTTTTCACTCAAAGGTAATCACTACAAATGTGTTCATCCTAGATTCATATTATATTTTATTCACACAAATTCTGTAACTGATGCATTTTCAGTTGGACCAGCTAATAGATAGCCAAGACTGTGTACATATCAATTGATAAGAAATTCAAACAAGACAAGAGAGCTGCTTATTGAAGACTTTGCCTGAGCTACAGAGAAGTAATATTCAGACACATATTAACTTACAAGGATATCCTGAGGCAGACATATTGACCAAGGTACAAAGGTTAACTAATAATCATTCCTAACTATTCCATGTTTGATCTATGCTGTTTAAAGAGGATTGTCTAGTATCACCAGAAACTATAATAATGCCACACCCACCAGAAGTCTAGAAATGCAGCTATAGTAAAGCCACATCCTCCAGAAGTCTAGAAATGCAGATATTGTAAGGCCACATCCTCCAGAAGTCTAGAAATGCAGCTATTGTAAAGCCACACCCACCAGAAGTCTAGAAATGCAGCTATAGTAAAGCCACATCCTCCAGAAGTCTAGAAATGCAGATATTGTAAAGCCACATCCTCCAGAAGTCTAGAAATGCAGATATTGTAAAGCCACATCCTCCAGAAGTCTAGAAATGCAGATATTGTAAAGCCACACCCACCAGAGGTCTAGAAATGCAGCTATAGTAAAGCCACATCCTCCAGAAGTCTAGAAATGCAGATATTGTAAAGCCACATCCTCCAGAAGTCTAGAAATGCAGCTATTGTAAAGCCACACCCATCAGAAGTGTAGAAATGCAGCTATAGTAAAGCCACACCCACCAGATGTCTAGAAATGTAGATATTGTAAACACACCCACTAGAAATCTAGAAATGGGACAGCTGCTGTTGAAATATGGGGAAATTCTGAAATGTCTGACTTCCTAAGACATATGAAACTCAACAGCTGCAACTGGTACAACCAAAAATATTCATGTAAATAACTTGGGCACTATTAAGTAATGTCTTCCATTTCAAAAAATAATTTTAATCAAGAGAATATCTGAGATAACTTTTTTGATGTATTACTTGGCAGATACTGCAGTACAGGGTCATAGGTTCATAGGTTTGTAAGGTTATAACATTATTATTGTACTCCACAAGTAACACATCTAAACTTTGTGTGTATGTGCCTAATACTTTGTCACACAAATATTTAATTACTTGTATTATTCTTATTCTTATTATAACTTCTGCATGTTAAAAATCCTAAACATTGTTCATGTATAATGTGGAGCTTTTCTCCCCAAGCATCAGCTGACAATGGGCTCTGACACATTCAGATAATTCTATCCCTGTGTTGATATTTTATACTTTTCAGGCATTTATATCAAGATTATTTTTGAAGGAAACTAATGACTGATTTCTAATTATAAAGGAAACTTAGAAAACACTTTGTAATGCATTTGTCACTTTTTTTGAGTTACTGATTTTTAATTTTGATATTATGTTTCCGAGTCTGGTGGCTCTTCCAACATTGCATTCCAAGCATAGACTTTCAAACAGAACCAGGTCATACATTACCTTTTAGACCAGACTGATGTTCTTTTATTAACTTGCAAACAACAGAATATAATGCCAGCTTCTAAAACCTTTCTGAATAGTTCAATTCTTTTTCATTCTTAAGATCTGGTTAATTAGAAATTGCACCATTTCAAGTTCTTTCAGATGGCTGGCTGGAAGGCTAAAAAATGCAGCACTAGATTCAATAACTCTTCTAATAGGTGAGGTATAAAGAAGTGCAGTGATTTCCCTGGAATGAAAAAAGTGCCATTTAGAATTATGTATTTATTTACTGGGAAAGAACCCATTTTCAGTGAAGGCCTGGGGAGAAATGCTCCCGATTCATGTCATTGAAATGTCGGAGGAAACTGGAGCATCCAGAGAAACCCATGCAGACTCCGCACAGAAGACACCCCAGCCAAAAATCAAACTAGAGCACCTCTTGCTGTGAGGCAACAATGCTAACCACTGCACCACTGCACCACCCATTTTGATGATTAGATGGGCTACAGAATATACTTTAATGACTTCGGCAGATACACACTGATCTGACTTTAAACTATTATGTACTATTGTTCATAGCATCATAGGATTCTTCTTCTTCTTCTTACGGCTGCTCCCGTTAGGGGGTCGCCACAGCAGATCAACTGTTTCCATTCCTTCCTGTCCTCTGCATCTTGCTCTGTCACACCAACCACCTGCATGTCCTCTCTCACCACATCCATAAACCTTATCTTAGGCCTTCCTCTTTTCCTGTTACCTGGCAGCTTTATCCTTTTTCCCAATATACTCTGCATCCTTCCTCAGCACATGTCCAAACCAATGTAATCTTGCCTCTCTGGCTTTGTCTCCAAACCTTCCAACTTGGGCTGACCCTCTAATATACTTATTCCTAATCCTGTCCATCCTCGTCACACCCAGTACAAATCTTAACATCTTCATCTCTGCCACATCAAGCTCTGACTCCTGCCTTTTTGTCAATGCCACTGTCTCCAACCCATATAACATAGCTGGTTTCACTACCCTCCTAGCATCATAGGATTATAGGAGGTTATTAGGCTAATGGCACTAGAGCTTTTTTAAGCCCATACCTTCATGCCCCAATTTTCCCAATTATCAATAACCATGGACTAGAATGGCTTTGGTATATGCTTCTACCGTAGGGGATCTACAAGCTGCCCCTGTCCATAAGGGACACAGGCAACACTCCAGGGGTGAACTTGCGATTTTCAATTAATTGATCCAAATTGCATTTGAATAGGTTAGGGAAGAGCTCTGCTTCACATGAATGGGGAGTTTGTTCCAGAGAAAGGTTAGTCTCTGAGACACATACCTGTCCCTTCAACGTGTTTTGGTTATGCCACAGGCAAGGTTTAGATCCTTAGATTAGGTAATACTAGTGCTGTTTGTTTTGTGAAAGTGCAACAGATCTATCAGGGCTGGATTGGAGAATGTCTTGTAGGTCAGGCATAGATCACCCTTCAGTAATCTGTAGGAGACCAAGTGCAAGGACAGGGCTTTGAGGCAACCCTCATAGGACTTATAATTTACACACTGTATTATTTTAGTGAGGAACTGTTGCAAATTCCTGGTCAGGTACATGACAAAGGGTGAATTGTACTCAATTATTGGTCTAATGAGGACTGAGTACAGTGGGACAATGATCTCCTTATATCTGCACACTATGCCCTTACGTATAAGTTGTGCCACATAGAAGGATTTTTTCACAACCATAGACACATTGTGATCAAAGTTCAGGTTACTGTCAACCTAAGTGCCCAAGTCCCTCATCACTGAGTCTACTCTTATGGGAGTGTTATCAGTGTTTTAATTTCTAGGGGTGGTCATCTTTCTAAAAGATATAAATATGTTTTTTTGTTGCATTGAGTTTTAGGCCATATCTCTGACACCAGTTATTTCTGGAGGATATCTGCATGTTTGGGATATTCAGTGATTGCCCCCAACTTGCAGTCATCAGAAAATTTGTTCAGCCAAAGGGCCTCTACATTTTCCTTGACTTTGTAGAAGTATATTCCAAACAGGAGAGGTCCTAGTAGTAAGCTTTGTGGGACACCATTAATAAGAGTTCTGTTGATGGAGGTGGTTTCCCCCACCCTAACTTCTTGTGTCCCATTCATGAGCCATTACCCCATTCATTGGTTGACATAGAGATTATGCCTAAACTTGTGAATTTGCCTGTAATACCCAAGTATCATGTCAAATTCCTTTGCCAGGTCAAGAGAGGCAGTATGCACCCTTTTGCCCTCATCCATGGCTGTAATGACTTTCTTGAAGACGTCCACCAGGGTTAGTAGCTGTGTTTCAATCTATTTAGGAGGCATCATGTGATATTATCAGGACTCACTGATGCAGTGTTTTCAGCTTTGGAGAGTGCAGTGAGGACCTGCTCCTTAGTGATGGCTGGAGGAGAAATGGTATAGGGTATTTTCTGAGGGATAACATGGGTGACAGGGGGTGAAATTGGAGCTAAATTTATTAGCCATTAAATTTGCTATATCCTCTGGTTCTGTATAGAAAGTTCCATTTACTATTAGTTTGGCACATTGTTGGGTGTTCTCTTTAAGGTTTTATACATAACTGAAACATTCCTTATTTTGATCCTTAGCCAGGGAGGCTATTGTTGCCCCAAAGTTGGCTGTGGTGTACTTGATTAGTCCCTGAGTTGGTTGTTGAATCTGATGAGAGTTTATTTTTTTTTATCTTTTGGGAATAACCCTTCCTAGTTTTGGACAGGATTTTCTTTCTTTTGTTGTACAAACTGTTTATACAGGTGGACATCCAAGGGGGCTTGTTTTTGGAGGTTGTCCTAAGTTTGTTTGGGTTCGGTACTTTTGCTTCCATGCAGTTATTTACATGCTTCTTTAGGGTTTCTGTAAACACTTCTGAATAGGCCACAGTGTTCTGTGAGTTTGGGGATGGGGCTTGGAATTTAGTTATGCCATCACTTAACAGGAGGTAGTTAGCTTTGGAAAAGTCCTTGGCATTCTGGGGTTTTTCTGTGAGTTTGGGCATAATATTTATTTCAAGGGTAATCTCTTTTTGATCTGATCTGACCAGTGAGGACATTACACTGGGGTTGCAACATTCCCTTATATTTGTGAATATCAGATCCAGGGTATTTGCACCCCCCTAGTAAATTTGCGGACTAGCTGCTCCAGGGTGTTTGCTTTGGCAAAATCCAGGAATCTTTGACCCAGCATGTTAGTAATCATGCATGTATCACAGTTTATGGTCAGAAAGTTGAAGTCACTCAAGAATATGGTGCTAGGCTGAACTGTGAATGACTCCAGTACTTTCAAGTATGTGCTATAGTTACCTTGGTTCATAGGCAGGGACATATAGCTAGCAAGGATATGGTATAGGACTTTACTTATAGTTAGTTGGACATAGAATAAATCAAGTGTGTAATCTACAGGCACATTAACCAGGTGGCAAGATGTATGATATGCCGCCTCCACACCAGCTGTTCATGTCCCATTTCTGTTTCCCTGCCTCCAGCCCTACTTCAACAAACCCTGCCTGCATAGAGTGCTACAGTGCTCATGCTTTATTTAAAAAAAATCTCCTTTTTAAACTGTAGCAACTGCCTGCTACAAAAGTAGCAAACAGTTGCTACAGATAATACCTTGTCTGCATGGAGTGCTACAGCACTCAAGTTTTAGTTAAAAAAATTGTTTGTCTTTTGACCTGTAGCAAACTACTTGCTGCAGCATAACAAACAGTTGTTACAGTTTAGACCACATGTGAAGCACTACAGTGCTCTGGTTTGAACACAAATGTAATACCAGCCTTTTAAAAGCTGGTATTACATTAAAGAAAGATCCAGATCAACTGATCATGTTCTCCCAACATTTTACACCAGGGGCAGTTGCCCGTCTTACCTTGCCTAGCTATGCTACTTATCCTAGCATTAAGCAATGACACCTTTAGATTCTCTTGAGTAGAAATTGCTATGTCAGAAGATTTATCAGACTGGCATTTCCTGAAAAGGCACTGCTAGGGAGGAAAATATTTTGGTTAATATCTGAAAGCCTTTGGGGGACAAATGTAGACCATCCCTGGCAAAGCAGCATGGTCTGCAGATTATGTTTCCCCAAGCTTATAAATACTGGGCCTCCACAGAATGTCAAAAATGACTTAGTCAATTGTTAAAGTAAATCATTTTCTAATTATAAAGATGAAAGGAAACACCCACCAGGGCAATAACAACATACAAATGGAGCACGGCCAACTAAGTCGTTTCACTTTGGAATAAATTATTTGTTCTAGTTCTACTACAAGACTCAGTTTTCATCATTTGGACTAAGTTTTCCACATAGTGTGGCTTTTTGTGGAAAAGTTTGCATCTTTTGGTGGCCGTGCTCCATTTGCATTTTCTAATTATATTATGGTATCATCCTTGGAGAAGGTAGAGTGCTAGGCTCATACCTGCATGGTTCACATAATCTATAAACACTATCATGTCTCTCTTCATATAGTCCAGAGAGGTACGGCTCAGGTCATTAACGCACACATGGACTATGACAGAATTATACTGGTACCTGTGGTTCGATGTCATGTGTGTGTGCGTGTGTGTATGTGTGTGTGTGTGTGTGTGTGTGTGTGTGTGTGTGTGTGTGTGTGTGTGTGTGTGTGTGTGTGTGTGTGTGTGTGTATGTGAGATCTGGCATTTCATAGGTTAATGGCTTAAGGGGCCTTACAAGCCTAGCCAATATAACCCAGTTTTACCCAATATGTGACCCCTAGGTGCAAGAGGATGGCATGGATTTGTGCCTGAGCAATGAGTACCTTACACATTGTCCCTGTCCATAAGGGACATAAGCACTACCCCAGGTGAGAGTTTGTGATTACCCATCCATTGATCAAAACTGTATTTGAATTGGGCCAGGGAAGGGCTCTATTTAATGTGAATATGAAGTCTGTTCCAAAGAAGGGGCAATCTCTTGAGGCACATATCTGTCTCTCCAGTATGTTTTGTTTGAGTTGCTGACTAAGTTTAGATCCCTAGATCAGGTGACTCTTATGCTGTTTGACTTGTAGATGTGTAGCAGCTACATCAGGGCTGGATTTGTGAGTGCCTTGTAGGTTAGGCATAGGTCACCCCTTAATAATCAATAGGAGACAGAGTAAAGGGATAGGTCTTTTAGCCTGTCTGGATAGGACATGTTTATACCTTGTACTTTCATTGTGAGGAACCTCTGAGGTTGATCCAGCTGCTATAACTGCCTGGTCAAGTATATGCCAAATGGCACATTGTAGTAGATTTTTGGTCTAATGAGGACTGAGTACAGTGGGACTATAACTTTCTTGGATCTGGATGCCATATCTTTTCTTATAAGTTGTGCCACATGAAAGGATGTCCTCACCACTGTAAAAACATGGTGGTCAAAGTTCAGGCTACTATCATAGGTTGGTACTAGGCTATCAGCCCTAGGGCCTATACAAGCCTAGCCATAACAATTCCCTGGCTATTTCTTCCCACACTATTTACTTCCCTGGACCGCTTTCTAGCAGGGAGACAGACGTGATCCCTGGGGTGAATTTACTTTCTCCCATCCAATCGTCAAGGTTCCTTTTGAAGAGGGCCAAAGAGGCACTCTGTTTGACATGTATGGGCAATCTATTCCAGAGTCTGGGGAGTCTCTGGGTCAGGAACCTATCCCTCCAGCATGTTTTGTTTATTGTGATGACAAGGTTTAGATCCCTGGAGCATGTGACACTGAGGGATTGGGATATCTTTAAGTGTAGCATGTCCAACAGCTCTGGGTTTGACATGGCCTTGTATGTTAAGCAGAGATCGCCTCTGAGTAGACGATATGCGACAGGGTATAGCTGGAGTTTTTTAATGTGGTCAGCGTAGGGCATCTTCTTTAGGCCTGTGATTCTTTTAGTGAGGTATTTCTGTGGCCTTTCCAGTTGTTGCAAATGTCTTGAGAGGTAGGTGAATAGTAGATAAGAGACTGGCTTTGTCAGTCCCTGTTAGAACAGGACGTATGTGTGACAGGTGTTGAGTCCTGGAGGTATGTATGACCTTGTTTGAATCTCAGGTCAAAATGTTCTCTTTCTCCCACTTATGAATGACGTGTCATATACATAATTTATTTATTATAACTTTTAATTTTCAATATGACCTTGTAGGCATATCCTCTCTGGAGCATATTATTCATCAATTGGTTTATAAAAACATTTCCAGAGCAACAACAACCCCCTCTTGTCCGCTGGGTTTAAACACTGTATTTATATCATTTGCATCAAGTTTACAAAGATGTTGCTATGTTGTGTTATGCTCATAATAATTATAAAAATCATTTTCACATATTTAAGCAAATGATTTATCAGGTGAACCACAACATTATCATAAAAAACACTTTAAAGAGACAATTTTCCTGGCGAATAAGCAATCCTATCTGATAATGCGATTATGTTTAGATGTTATAAAGATAAAGATAACTATTTAGTTAGCTTGCTCTCTATTGAAAAAAAAGTCTGGTCGTAAAAATGAAAAACAGGAGTTTTGTAGGGGAGGAAAAGGCAAAAAAAGTAAGTAAAAGTAGAGTTCTTGTTCTTGCTTCTTTACAGCGACCTGAATTACCATAGTATTATTCAGACCTTGCGTTTACTGCTATACAGTGCTAATTGTCTATTCATAGACTGTATTTCATTTAGGTGATCAAAGTGTATATAAGCTTGCCATCATTGAAAATAAATGAGCATTTGTCTTGAGAGGTACATACCAAACAGGGCATTGTATTCTATAATGGGTCTAATGAGGGATGAGTACAGTGGGACAATGACCTCCTTTTTTCTGGATGAAAAGCCCTTAGTGATGAGGTGTGCCACATAGAAGGATTTCCTGACTGTTGTGGCGATGTGGTTATTGAAGGTGAGACCACTGTCCACCTGTGTCCCTAAGTCTCTTATCACACTTTCGGTGTTTAGTGTACAGCCACCTATATTGTAATTCACAGATACATGTTTTTTCCCAAAGGGGATAACTATACATTTCTTGGCACTGAGCTTGAGCCCATGGCTCTGGCACCAAGCATCTGTTTCTGTAAGGCCCTTTTGTAGAGTATCTACATCATTTGGGGATTCAATAATGGCTCCCAGTTTGCAGTCATATGTGACTTTGTTAGCCAGAGTCCCTTAGTGTTGGCCTGTACTTCAGAGAAGTAGATGCCAAACAAGAGCGGTCCCAGGACTGAACCCTGAGGTACTCCACTTGTCACTTGTCTGGAGCTGGATTTGGAGTTGGCTACTTTTACAGTGTGGGTTCTATCAGTAAGCCAGTTAGCAACCCATTGGGTGATGTAGGGATTAATGCCCAGCTTAGTAAGTTTATCTATCGATCTGTGTACCTAGATGTCTCTCCTCTGAGGCTAGTCTAAGGGGTGCGCTATTGACTTAATTTGCAAGGGTATTTGTCTTCTTAAAGGGTATGATGATGCATTTGTCTGCATTTAGTTTTAGATCATGGTTCTGGCACCAATCATTTGTCTGATCTAGACTCTCCTGGAGAATATCTGATTCATAGGGGGATTCAGAGATTGTCCCCAGCTTGCAGTCATCGGCAAACTTTGTCATCCAGAGGACTTCAACATTTGTCTTGACTTCAGAGAAGTATATTCTGAATATGAGTGGTCCCAGCACTGAGCCCTGTGGCGCACCACTAGTAACTGGCCTCTTGCTGAACCTAGGTTTACCCACTTTAACCACCTGTGTCTGTAAGCCAGTTAGCTACCATCTGGTGACATTGGGATTTATACCCAGTTTTGTGAGTTTATTTGTAATACCTGAGATACAGATATACTGTCTGTAGATATATAAAGGATATAGCCCCTGGTCTCTGCAACACTGACATTCTTGCTTACTATGAAATTTGCACAAAAGTTATCTAAAAGTGCATTCACTGTGTGATATGCTTGGTGATCATTTCACTGTTTGGTGATAAAAAGTTACATTCCATTTTCAATACTAATAGTGTGTCAGCCTAACTCACAAACAACAGGAGTAAAGATTAAAAGGTATTTATTTAAAAGGATACAGAGGCTGGAGTAAGCATAGGATTGAAAATTAAACACATGTAGTCACTTTACACATATGTGGTCACTTTATATAGGGTTGCTGGAGCTTATGTTTGCAGCACTAAGTACACTGTTCTGTTTATTGCAAGAACATTTAGTTTTGCTTTCATGTTTGAAATTACACCTGCACATTCAGTTTTGCAAATACTCAGTCATAACTTTTATAATTTGTAATATTTTATCAAAAAAAATCTCAGTCTTTTGACTAATTTCTCTGCAGCAGTCATAGCCGAAATCTAGGAAGAGCTTTATATTATACTGCTTCAAAAGCATACTCATTTTAAGAAGAGAATATTTTACACCAAAATATGCTACAAAAAGCTCACTTATCTAAGTTACTATTTAGTAAACATAAAATGCATTTATATGTCCAATAAGGAACATGGGGTATTCATGGTCCCGACATTACCTTACGATGCAGATACACAAGTCATGTGACCTTTGGATTCATTACCCACAGTGCCCCTGGAATTCTGGGTAGTAATATCTGTTGTGTCAGTATCCATAATTATACATGCATACTCTGCTGATTTATGCCTCTGACATATACCACCAGGAAAAAAACACAATGTTTGCATGAGGGAAGAAGTTTAGATACGAGCAGGTATATACCTTAAGAGCAATGGTGGGCAGATTTATTCCTCAGGGGTAGCTTTTTGAATAGTTTGAAGATACTGTGTGTGATTTACCTTCAAATATTAATGCTCATATTGTAAAACTGAATAAACAATATGCAAATCCATTCAGCACAGTTTATTCACTACTTAATCCAACAATGATTTGTATTTCTTAAAGTATTAGGTAAGTTACTTCAAGGGAAATGAGAAATATGAGTGTAACAAAAGGTATAACAAGATTAACCAGTCATGTGTTAACTTTGAATAAAGTGGTGCATTTTGTTACATTACTAGAATTTTAACATATAATATACATTTTAATTACTAATTAAGATGCATACCATTGACACGAGATGCAGTGCAGATCAAAGGATATGATTCAGGATGGAAACAGGAGCAGTGTGAAAGAACAATGTTTAGATGTGAAATTTTCGGATACATTCCTCAGGACATAAGGAAAGCTATTGTGTGTGTGTGTGTGTGTGTGTGTGTGTGTGTGTGTGTGTGTGTGTGTGTGTGTGTGTGTATATATATATATATATATATATATATATATATATATATATATATATATATATATATATATATATATATATATATATATATTCACACACTCACACACACGCATATATATATATATATATATATATATATATATATATATATATATGTGTGTGTGTGTGTAAAATACAATGTCAAGTAACACTACTCTGTAGGAAAAAAAGAAGCATTAAAAATTTTAACATCTGAAAAGCCCTAACAAGATAAACATTGTGTCAGGAAGTAAAGCAAATAATGATATGTTTCCTTTGTTCATTATGTCAGATTGCATTATGTCTACTTGGCTGACCTGCAGTTAACTGGAAGCTCCCCCTCTTCCCTTCCATGGGGACTTGAAAGCATTTTGGAATATGGTCAGACATCGTTTCATGGACCTGGAATGTACCAAATGTCTGGCCAAATAGGGGGCAGAGCTAAGATAATCAAAGGGCAGTTGTAGCACGCATGTGAGAGAGAGTTTGCGTCTCTGTCTGAACTGTAAGGAAGTAGAAGGTGTTATGGGAATGCAAGTGTGCACACTTCCTGTTTGACATTTGTATGAAATGCTTGCACAAAGGAATTATGGGAATGCAAGTGTGCACACTTCCTGTCTGACATTTGTAAGAAATGCTTGCACAAAGGAATGCCTGGGAATTTTCTGTTAACACAAAATTTCAGAGGCATTCCTACTGATAATGTCTCCTAAAATGGGCAAAAGATGTAGGAAGAGTCAAGTCCAACTCCAAATATTCCCTTTGTTGTTCAATGTTCAATGTTCACTTCTCTTCAGAACTTACTTTACTTGTCTTCTCTTCTCTGATAGATTCTGGAGGATGCCTAGAAAGGCTGAGTTCAGCTGCAGGGTGCTGAGCAGTGTTCTTTTGTGGTGTCTTGTATATTTATTTTGTTTTTGTCACACTTTGTATTTGGGCTTGACTTTCAGCGGGTTCTCATACTTCCACATGCAGGCTGTCTTTTGCTGTGGCCTCTTGGTAGATAGGAAGGCCTCTGTGGAAGTACAAATTCATACAGCATCTAAAATTGGCTTACAGTTTGAAATATGAGCAGTTCTTGATGATTCTTAAAACTGATTGGAATAGAACTTTGAGTCTGTCACTTTTGTTTACTGGTTTAATAACCAATAACAGTCAGTACTTTTTATGAATACAAAATCCTTAAACAATTTAAAAAATACACTAAACACTCCAGTCCAGCACATTTAAAGCATTAATTACTGTACATCATCCAACATGCTATGCATTCATATCCCTTGAAACCAGACAAATTCTTCAGCACAAAATACAGTCTTTCAATGACCACATGGGTTTATGTTCTTGAACTTTACTTATGCTCATATAAACATGTATGTATTAAAGTAGAGCACTGATCCACCTGGACCCTTTCCATATTCAGCCTGGGATTAATATCTGATTAAATGTCGTGCTTGGAGTCACACAGTAGGCAAACAGAGATGAAGGGAATCAAACTCCTGACTACAGGAAATAATTCCTTAACAGCTTATAGCCTTACTCCTCTGCACAAACTGTCTGACAAATGTACTACCTTATCAAGTAATAATATATTCTGGCTAGTTCATGCCAGTGTTCTCATGTGTTCTCATGTCTTCTGACTGCTACAAACACACACAGAATAAAGCACAATACATTATATATAGCTAAGCTTTCTAAAAGTGCCTCTGTGGATGTAAATCAATTGTGACAGTGTTGTATGACATAGGGCATGACTTGTATTAAGCAATGTAGCTAATGTGCTTGTGTTATAGGTCTCTTGCGGCCTGTTATTGGCAACAAATGAAGCGTACACACTCAGAGTACCTTGCAGCCTTGTGGCCTCTAGGTATCTATGAAGGTTTGTGTGGAAATATAAATTCATACATCTAAAATGGCTTGCAGCATTCTGTAGTCCTGGGTTTAATTTCCTCTCAATTTGCATTCCAAGTGACTCTTAATAAGTCAATTAACAAGCTGGGGTTCCTGGTCACCCTTGTAAATGAGGCAGTTATGATTTGTGGCCTTAAACAATTATTAAAATGAATAAGTCATGCATACATAGAAAAATTATGGATTGTTCAACTGTTATAAAATGTAATATGTGTCATAGTATACTCATTGGTGCAACTGCAATATATGTTGCATGGACTGAAGGCTTGGGTATCAGTTCCGAGTAAACAATGTATCTCTTTCATAATTATTTAAACATTGGCAACAGAGTATATGTTTAACTAGAGCTCCTTCCTATGGTGATACCTTCACTCACTCATGACAGCTGATATGACAGCACAAAAGTACTTTACTGGCCAAAGTCATTTGTGGGTCTCAGTCACTGTAGTACACACATACACACACACACACACACACACACACACACACACACACACACACACACACACACACACACACACACACACACACACACACACACACACACAGGTGTGAGTGTCTGCATGCCCGCACACACACATGTGTGTATGTAAGTATGTGTGTGTGACTCCCCTGCACTGGCCCAGTAATCAAGGGGCCTCAGTCCTCACCACTAACACCAGTGAGGGATGTACACATTGGGAGGATGACAAGTACACACACCGTAAAGTAAAATCTCCCTTAAGAGCACACAGAGATCAAAGTCAGTCTGGGGCTGGTTTCGCTCTTTCTCCAGATCCCCAATAAGACTCATTGCTGGCAGAATTATAGGGTTAAGATCTCAGCTGAGGGGTCAAGCCAAGACATTCATCACCCTCTCTGTCTGACCAGTGCTTCATGTCCCTGCCAAAATAGCTGACACACTCACACTGTGAGATTTGATTTATATGCAACCACACACACACACACACACACACACACACACACACACACACACACACACACACACACACACACACACCTGGGGAAGGCTGGCACAGGTTTACTAGCTATGCCCACTTCTGTTCAGACTATAAGGTAGTTATCACTGTCACCATCCCTGACTTATCAGCTACTTAAAGGCCCTTAACAAAGGGTGCCCAATCCTACTGTGTAATGTTACTATTATCCAAATGGTAAGTGTGACCAAGACTTCCAAGGCTATTTGTGTGACCTGTACACTGTCACCAAATACATATGTAAGTACTCAAAGAGCTTAAATACCTCTAAACAAACCAGCCACAATTAAAGGTTTAAATATATTTAATAATAAATAATAAAAGAACAAAACAATACTCAGTAAGAAACACAGTCAGTTCAGAGATCAGAATCACAGGAAATATTTTAAAACAACATTGCAGGACAGTCTCAAATAAATACAGAAAATATCTAAACTAATCTTTACTAGATTCCTAGCTATATCTAAGATAAATTACAGTACCTTAGACTTACTTACAGAGCAACATGTAGGCAGAAGTGCTGAATGGATGTTTCTAGGCCCAAGACAAGATGCAAAATACAGTCTTTCTCTGAGATAGTTCTTAAATAACTATCAAACATTACTGCTTGATAACTTTGGATGACATTACTCTTTGTCACCTGTCTCCTGTTTCCAGTCTAACAGACACCAACAGCATTTTAACATCTCTGTGTGAGAAGTACATATCTCTCAGATGTCTGCTCAGAACTGGAAGTTTTAAAGCAATTAAACACTTTTACATTTGAAACCTAGTAATTATTTATGTTTCGAGACAAAGAAAAACCTCTAGCTCTAGACATTGTGTCTGTGCTGGGCTGAAAATGAGAGATAACAGAATCATAAAACACTTGGATTTCAACTTATTTTCTTGAAGTTTTGCAAGTTAACTCTGTATGTTCCAGCTTCTACCATTAAAACATACATTTGCACAGGTATCTAGTTTATATGCATTTCTGTTCTTTTCCATTAGGGTATACTGTGGTTGCATTCTTGAAGCTCAGTACATAACATACAGTTATCTTACATTTGTAAGACAAGCATATGAATCATATTAATATTCACAAATGACATATGATTATTTACAAAATTCCAGATAGCTGGGCTGGCAGTGTCACAGTGTGCATGCGCAGTACAGTGACACATGGCTACAAATGGCTTAGTGCATGTGTCTGTGTGTGTGTGTGTGTGTGTGTGTGTGTGTGTGTGTGTGTGTGTGTGTGTGTGAAATTATATAATTTAGCAATAAACCATGACTTGGTGTGAGCATCACAGGATAACAAGGATGAAGCCCAAGTGATTAAAGAAAGCCAACTGTGAGTAAAGCCTGTCTCACCAATATCCAACTGCATACCTTTCCTAAATAATGTAGTTGTTTAATGGAACATTGGTGTTATTCTGCCTTGAAAACTGATGCAGTGTGCATGTATGTGGCACGTATATCTATACACTCACACATTAAATCAGTTCAGTACAAGAGGCAGACTGGAGTCATCAGTATCTTTGTAATGCTCTCTGTCTTTCTGTCTGTTTGTCTGTCTCTCCCCTTTCTCTCCATCTTTATATTTACTGAATAAACTGAATAAATAAGATGAGTGAAACTGTAATATATGTATGATTGATAGAAATCTTCAGTTATTCATGTGAAAATTACAAATTTTAGAAATTACATGCAAAACTAAGCTTAAAATAAGATAAATTTTGAAAAACTGTTGAGAGTTGAACCGGCAGGCTAGTTCTCATATTTTAAAAAGTTTGATTTTAATACAAATTAATAATGATTGCAGTCAGGCATTCCCAGTAGATGTTGTAGGCTGTGTATTTTTTTTGCCTCTATTTTTTATTTTATTTTATTTTGTTGGGGGGGGTCAGTTATGTGTGGTCTTCTTCTTCTTTCGGCTGCTCCCATTAGGGGTCACCACAGCGGATCATCTGTTTCTATTTCTTCATGTCCTCTGCATCTTGTTCAGTCACACCATCCACCTGCATGTCCTCTCTCACCACATCCATAAACCTTATCTTAGGCCTTCCTCTTTTCCTGTTACCTAGTAGCTTCATCCTTAGCATCTTTTTCCCAATATATTCTGCATCCCTCCTCAGCACATGTCCAAACCAACACAATCTTGCCTCTCTGGCTTTGTCTCCAAACCTTACAACCTGGGCTGACCCACTAAT
>NC_056746.1:704191902-704201902 GCF_019279795.1 Protopterus annectens | reverse complement strand
TGCGCAGAATGTCCTGATTCTTGCCTCATATTTTGATCTGTTCCTCATAAAATTAGTGATTTTCTGGCAAGTCACTGGGATGATCTGAGGATTGAAGTCACTAAATAATAATATACATTTGTGTTTCAGATTTCATATCCTTCAGAAAAATGCATGCTAAGACAAATCCTGTTATTCTAGCAACTTTCTAAGTCTATAAGGGCAATATTTAAATTCTGTCCCTATTTTTGGGCTTTTGTCCTCCCATTCTATTAGGATTTGTCCAGATTTTTGTGCAAGAGGTTGTGAGGTATGTTTGGTACTGCTGTTTCTACGCAGTTATGTACATGCCTGTGCAGGGTTTCTGTAAACACTTCTGCACAGGTCACCTTGTTCACTGAATTTGTGGGGGGGGGTCTTGGAATTTAGCTATGACATCACTTAATAGGGGGTAGTTAGCCTTGAAGAAGTTCTTAAAGTTTCTGGGGTTTGCTGGGAGTACAGGTGTTATATTCATTTCAAAGGTGACCACTTTGTGATCTGATCTGACCAATGAGGACATTGGGGTGCAACACTGCCTCATATTTATGAGTACCAGATCCAGGGATATTCACGCCCATTAGTAGATGTGCAAACTAGCTATTACATGGTATTTGCATTGACAAACTCCAGGAATATTTGAGCCTGCATGTTAGCAGTTGTGTATGTATCCCAGTTCATTGTGAGATAGTTGAAATCACTCATGAATATGGTGGTTGTCCGAATTGTGAGCGAATCCAGTACATTAAAGTATGTAGTATGGTTATCCTGGATCACAGACAGGGACTTATAGCTAACAAGGACATGGTACTGGAATTTATCTAAGGTTAGTTGGACATGGAGTAGCTCAAACATGTCATATTGTCTGACAAATCTTGAGGTGTGTTTACCTTTTATGTCACTTTTTGTGTGGTAGCTGGTCTAAATGTGTGGAAGGCATTATAGCCTTGCACTGCCAGGGTGACTTCTGTGGCTTTAAACCAGAGTGAGGAGTGCTTCCAGGGAGTGAAGCTTCTTGTTGAGACTCCTAGCTTTGAGTGGTAACTCCTTCAGTTTATCTTGAGTCCTTCAGAATAGTAGAATGAACACTTTCTTTGAGACAGTTACCAAGGCCATAGAGGAGGGAAAGGTGGTTCACACAGCCTACCTTGACCTAGCCAAGGCTTTTGACACCATTCCCCACTCAGGTATTACAGAAAAACTCACCAGCCTGAACATAAACCCCTACGTCATGAGATGGGTTGCCAACTGGTTTACAGACAGAACTCACATGGTAAGAATAGCAGGCTCCAGGTCCGAATATATAGATTCACTTCATAATCTCGAAATACTGAAATATTGAATTTCAGTATCTTGAAACATTGAAGATGAATACCCTAAACACCGAATATACATAAACGCGACACCCAAAATTACGAATCCACAAAATCCCGAAAAACACACATCACACACTAGAAAATACATACATACATGAGCGTACATACCTCCCAATACTTCCCTACAACAAACATAACACGCACACACACAACCAAACACATACACACACCTACGCTTAGTATATGCAGGGGGGCAAGCCCCCCTGAACCCCCACCCCCCACTTATATATACTAATTCCGAGGTCGCACAACACTCCATAACACACAGAACCCAGCACCACACATTCCACCCCCCCGCACAAGCACACATCACATACACACAAACACCAGCACTCCCAACACCAAGACATTCACACTGCACAACACCTACCCTAACCCACACCTCAAACATTCCAACACACTTAAATGCACACAAACAACCCTAAAAAAGTACACTTACCTAACGTACTATCCATACCGCGGGTTCGATATTCTGCATTAAACATTTCCGGGTTTGTGATTTCTGTCTTTTCGACTTTACCGCCTCGAGATTCTAAAATTTGATATTTTAGTATTTCGAGCATGTAAAGTGTTCCTATATATATATATATATATATATATATATATATATATATATATATATATATATATATATATATATATATATATAAATATATATATATATATATGTGAGTGTGTGTGTGTGTGTGTGTGTTTATATATATATATATATATATGTATTCAAAAAATATTCACTGCTGATTATGTATTTTTGTTTTATGTTAACACTGTTTTTTTTAATGCAATTTGGAGCTTTTTTCAATGGGCCTACACTGAAAACTGGCCTTTTGGCTCAGTTGGACGCTCCTGATAAACAAATGTTAATTAAGTAAATTAAATAAAATAAAATACACACCACACACACACACACACACACACACACACACACACACACACACACACACACACACACACACACACACACACACACACACACACACATATATATCAGGTCAAGCCAACTTTGTGTTTGTTGAAACAAACAAAATATTTTATAATGGCAAAGTGAATGTGCTTGATGTATAAGCTGTCATTAAAGATATTTGAACCCAGTCATGTTGGGGCACTTTTCTTTCACTATACCATTGTAACATAGCACTCAGTATAAATAGAAGTTAAATGAATCTCTGAACTGGAATTAACACTCGGCACAGGACCGAATAAGAATATAAATGGCAGCGTATTATTGCCATTAACGGCTGTATGTTTTGGCTGATTGTGTCTCAATGCACAGCACTCAACTCTAAATAAATCAGTCTTTCCACAACCAAAGCTGCTGAAAAATAGGAAATAAATTATGAAGAGTTTTCCCTGAGGATTCATTTCATCTTTTTCTTGCCAAGTGCTGCAGTTTAGAACAAAGAATGCATTGTACCTAAAAATCAGAGGGCCAGCCAATAGCATTTCGGAGAAGAATCTAACCAGCTGTACTTAGCAATGTAAGAGTGGGACAAAAGCTAATAAAACCAGTAAGCTAATCACCAAACTGGTTAAAGAATAACTGACTCAGAGCTATGACATGATGATTTCACTCCTGAAATGGAAATGATAAGTGTCATTCATTTTGAGGTGAGTATGAAGCCAGCTGTTTCATTTAAGTAAATAGTGTAATAGTTGCAAGGTAAAACCATTCTGGTATAGGATTCTATACATTTCAAGTGTGTGACAAACACCAATGAGAGTGTTTTACAAATAAAGCAGAATGTGGGAAAAGCCAAGCAGCCATCAGGGTTATGGCAAATGTTTTTACACATTCAATAAAAAGCATAAAACAAAGTTCAGAACCTCTATGACAATGGAGATGAGTGGATAAATGGTAAAAGTGATTTAAAAGCATAAAGATAAATTTAGTTAAGCATCCAAAGTGATACAGTGATGAGTCTATGCAACACTTGTGATGACTAGGAATGTGTAGAAATATCTGTCTTGATGTCTGATAAGGACAGCTAGACCCACTTCCTCTGCCCAAATTCCCATGTAGTGGATAACAGCGGAGCTTCTCTCAAAAGCATATTAACCCCTTACCCCAGAAGTCATTTTGGGGATGGCACAGTGGTGCAGTAGTTGGCACTGTCATCTCACAGCAAGAGGTTTTCCGGTTCAATTCTTTCCTGGGGAGCCTTCTGTGCAGAGTCATTATGTTCTCCCTGTGGTCGTGTGGGTTTCCTTTGGGTGCTCTGATTTCCCCACATTACAAAGACATGCAGTATGTGGATGTGGATTGGACACTCTAAACTGGCCCTAGTTTTGAGTGTGCATACGAGTGTGTGATATGGAAGAACAGCTGTGGCAGCGTTAGCCACCCAGGGGTGTGAACCTTGGCTTTAGATGATTGTCACTGTTGAAGTGACACCCGAACACCATGTGGACAACAGGTTGCAGATGGATGGAGTAGAAGGCATTTTATAACAAAACACATGCAAATTACAGTACAAGTATACAATTCTATAACCTAAAATGCTTAATAACTCTTTATTGGACATTAAAAATCTAGGCAACTCTTTTCAAAATCACTTGAGGCTCTCAGATGTGCTCATGATATAGACATTACTGCACTGTCTTGGGGTTCTGAGGCAGTCACACTTTAAAGACATGTTACATAAGACAATAGGAGACACAATGTTTAATTATTTAGATTCTGGAAGGCAGATTCCAGTTCTTTTCCCAGTTCTTTTCAGATCTAGTTAGTGAATCTCATTAGACCCTGTTATCTTGTGCTACTCTTCTTATGTTGTCATCATTTTGTTTCTTCAGCTCTCTGCCTTTTCAGAATTGTGGGATTAGCCCCCTTATCCCAGGTAGATCTTCTGCCTGAATGTTGTATGTTTTTCTTAATGAACTGTGAGGAAAATAATTTAGCAGCCTTGCATATCTCCTGTCATGTTCTGCCACGCCACATCCTTTATATATTGTTTTTCTAGGTCTCTGCTGTTCTTTGCTTCATTATGTGTCCACACATTTAATAGTGTCCGTATTCCTGTTCTGCCTTGAGAAATAAGTGCATAAAGCTTTTCAGCTTCACCTGCATTCACCTATGATACTGGGTAATTCTTCTGTACATACATGGCAGCAGATAATTGTGTTTTATTCTGTAGTTAGGTTTCTAGTATAATGGTAAGCCTAAAGGTTTCTGTAGTACCATATCATCTACCAGAAAAAGAAATGTCTGTTTTGCTCCATCTCAATAAACCTTAAATCTTTCTGTCTGACAAGGTGAGCCTGTTTATTTCTCAAGGTTTAGTGTTTCCTCTCTGATTCACAAAACTGACCGCATAGTCATTTCCATACCTCTTAGTTCTACTTCTCATCATCACAGTAGTGAGAGGTAAAAGGGCAGACGGATTCCAGTGTCCATGAAGAAAATGCCTCAGTGATACAAGATAACAGTGCGACAAAAGGAATACCGTGCAGTGCGACAAAAGGAATACCGTACAGTGCAACAAAAGGAATACCATACAGTGCGACAAAAGGAATACCGTACAGTGCGACAAAAGGAATACCGTGCAGTGCGACAAAAGGAATACCGTGCAGTGCGACAAAAGGAATACCGTACAGTGCAACAAAAGGAATACCGTACAGTGCGACAAAAGGAATACTGTACAGTGTGACAAAAGGAATACCGTACAGTGTGACAAAAGGAATACCGTACAGTGTGACAAAAGGAATACCGTGCAGTGCGACAAAAGGAATACCGTACAGTGCGACAAAAGGAATACCGTGCAGTGCGACAAAAGGAATACCATGTAAAAAGAGACGAGAACAGCTAATGAACGGACTGCCTTCAGAAAGGAAAGAATAATAGTATAATGAGTGAGATGCAAGTAGAAATACTACTTAAGGATATAAGGAATAACGTTTAGTTTTACCTATATGTCTTCTGCTAGGCATTATTTGAGCACAACTAGTGCTTTGCACAGATACTTTGCGATACTGGCTTTGTATATAATGCTTTGTCAGAGGAGTACGACTCGATAGTTTTCAAAATGCAGTCATAGAGCCCAACATGCTTTACACTGACGTCATAGATTCTTCTGCTGCCATTTGCAAAACCCAGACATATTACACTTGTCAGAATGAAGTAGTTCATGAAGTGTCACAAAAAATATTTTGAACTTCTACTGTAATAAAACTTTGCATACGTTACTTTTTTGCAAAGAGAGGAAGGTACATAACTCTCAGATGATGAATCCAGTCTCTGTCTCATGGACATTCATGGGCATTCATGGGCATTCATCCTATCAATAGAAATAAACAATGTTGCGTTTGGGAATTTAAACATGATTACATCACTGCACTAGACATATCCATCCTTAAAAAATCGCCACAGCCACAGCTGCAGAAAATAATGTTATTGCACAGCTACAGCAGGCGGCAGGAGCACCGTACAAACAGTTCAGGCTGTATTTTAGTATAAAACATGCAAGAATCGATGGAAAGTTCACAACATCAAAACATCTTTAAAACTGAATAGCTACACAGCTCTGCGACTGGCGGCAGCATAATAAAAGTCAATATTCAGTATCTGTTCCTTCAGGAACAATTTAGCATTCCGAACAAGGGCATGAGAACATAATTTTGTGCAATAGGTAAAGGCCACGTGATAGGACCAATGCATAATTCATTTCTGCTTTTCCTTGTTTTACTTCCTTGATTTCCCATCTCAGCCTATCAGTACGGTGCTCTTGGCCATTCCAAATGTTACCATTCACCTTAATGTAAAAAAAAACTTTCCAAGGCTGTATTAAGCCAACCTCTTATATCCTCTAGGACCCCATCTATTGAATGAAATGCAAACTGTCTTCAGTCACACTCTGGTGTTGTAGAATTGCTAAATCTGAACTCAGGAGCAATTTAATACATATATGACCACACCCTTTTAGGATTTTGTGGAAGCTATCTTGAACATCAGAAACAGCAGAACATGTCAATAACATTTTGAGACAGAAGTACTGAAATATTTATCGGGAAGTGTGGGTTGGAGACAGCTACATTGTGAATGTTACTACACAACCTTAACACACTTGTTATGGCATTTGTACATGTCAAAATTCTATACACATTACTAGCATCCTTGCTAGGTCTTAAATAAACATGCCCTGCTGAGATGCCAATGAAGTATTTCTATCTTAAGCACTTCTGGTTAAGAGTAATTTGAACAATAAAAATAATATAAATATATGAATGTTTAAACTTAAACTTTTTATGGATTTAGGGATACTAGAATTCCATTCTAGAATACTCTGTGTCCTCTTCATTAGTTATGTTTGTATGTTAATGTATATAAATTGCATGTTTCTGAACTGTATACTATTACTAGGTTATTGAAACAGGCCTGGTTTAGTCTACATCATCTACTTGTAAAATAAACAAGCAAACATCAAACACAAATAAACAAGTAGATAGCTGGGTAGCTAAATAGATAGACAGCACGCAAGACACTAGAAACAATCAGTTGAAAAGAATATTTTCTTGCAGAAGTTTTGGTGATACCGTTATTGTGTTTTAGGCAGATAAGTATCAGTTTTTAAATTAATTTATAAAATATTTTTGAGCACCTAATGAGTGCCACACAACTCTGAATTATTTTAATGCACTCTCACCAGTAATCAAATCAAGCCCAGTTTGTCCACTGTAATATCAACATTTAGGGTCTCTATATTCTTTTGTTTTATTCCTGCAAATACCAATATGGTCTGCAAAAGATAGTCACATTTATTTATCATTTCATTGCTGTGAAATTAAATTTTTTTTTAGATTTACACTATCTCTTTTGCCAGTCATTTAAAATCATCTAGATTTTGACTTATTTTGGCATTCTTTCAAATTTAGAGACACTTTTATCTTGATTTCCTAATTGCATGGATTCTAAAGCTTATTTTTGTCTTCTAGATTAAATTTGCTCATATTTCCTCAGGCAAAATGCAACTATGCTAAAGAAACATATCCAGGCAGTGCTTTAACCAAAAAAGGTCTGCTACAGATTTGATACACCTGGACTTTTTATTACACTATTTTTACTTCATAATACTTTACAATATTTTTTAGCATATACATTTACATTTTTTAGCCATTCAGTTTTGTTTGGCATGGAATATTAGGACAAGATTCTGAATGAGTTCAGCAAATAATCTTACTAGTCCCTTATACATTTATACGAAGCTTGTGTTCATTTATACAACTGACTGTCGATGAGTCTCTATTGTTCTGTCCACGAGGGTCCAGATATTGTATTATACTGACCATATGAAGAGCGTGCTCTTTATCTACTTCTAACTCAGATGTAATAAAATCGATTACTATGGATAAATACTAAACACTGCACCTTTGTATCTCGTTCTGGCTCAGACATTCTTATCCATAAGGCATGACATCCAGCTATTGTGAGTTTTTCAAATGATCTTTGGGTTCCCCATTCACATAATTGTATTCCTGCTCTTTCAAATGCACCTAGTAGGAACACCAAAGGCATAATCTATAGCAACAAACTGGACGAGCTAAACTTGCTGAAAACAAGTGATCCGAAGCTGCAAGTCAACTAATGTATAAAGCATTTTTAGCAGGGAGGCATAACTCAGTACTGCTGTAAAATACAGATACATTCTTTGTGGTTCTGGACTTCATAACTCAGTGTTTTTGTCTTTAGTATTTTGTAGCACTTTTCATTTCGTGGCAAGACTGGCATTTTTAATCAAAAACAAAAACATATACCTTGCCATGCTTGTTTATTAATCATATAATAATAATAATAAAATTATGAATGACTTAAAGGATTTTTTCAGTCTGAAGTAAAGCTTAACACTAATGCATAAGGTATCAAAAGACTATGATAAAAAATGCAGCAACTTCCAATACATTCAAAATATAACCTTACTGTGATGGTTAGTTAAAAGGTAAATGGAATTACAGCTGAAAACTTCTCCATCACACCAGTGTGTGTGTGTGTGTGTGTGTGTGTGTGTGTGTGTGTGTGTGTGTGTGTGTGTGTGTGTGTGTGTGTGTGTGTATGTGTTTGTACAGCTAAAACCCTATAATTTATAGAGATCTCGCACTGACAATAAAAACTACTGTAATCCATTGGTAATACATTTAGGTGCATGTTAGTACCATAAACCTGTGACAGCTGCCTGTAAGAACAATACAATTCAATTACAATGTGTTCTCTTTAAGTGTCACTAAATGTTACAAAATAACTAGCATCCAAGGCACACAGTATGAATTTCATGTTTAGGGATTAACAGAATGAAAATGCATCTACAATTACCTTTTTGTTGCACCATGGTATGTACATTATAGCTGTTCTTTTATTGTGGACTACACAAATCATGGTATTCTTAAGTGCTGTTCTTCACACATGGGCAAGATAAATGTGAAAAATGTGCCTCTTTGTCTATAATGCAACTGTTTTGTATGTGTAAATCAGCAGTGCTGGACTCCACATCTATGAAGCCTGTGAAGCAACACCTATATGAGTGGCACAGTGGTGCAGCGGTTAGCGTTGGCACCTCACAGGAAGAGGTTCTCCAGTTTGATTCTTGGCTAGGGTGCGTTCTCTGTAGAGTTTGCATGTCCTCCCAACATTCGCATGAGTTTCTTCCCACATTACCAAAGACATGCACCCTGGGCCTCCACTGAAAATGGGCTCTGTCCTAGTTAGATTTTCCTGGTAAACACATGTTAAATAAATAAATATAAAATGTCTAGAAATGAAAATGTGTAAAATGAATTATGCAAGAATGTACAAATCTTTGGCACGTGTGTGTAACTATTGCTCATGTAAAGCGTCCTTTTATCAGTACCAGGTTTGGGCTTTTATAAGTCTGGAAGGGGGGAGATAGGAAAGTAGGAAAAGGGGAGGGAGCAGAGAAAGGAAACCCAACATGATGACATAAAATGGTTGTAGTGGAGGACATGGGAGGGCATCGGTGCTTTTCTGGTGAGGATAGACCCCTTTTCAAATATATATATAAGGGAAGATGGTGAATAAGAAAGGATAGTGAGGGAAGAAATGAGGGTTTGAAAAGAGATGAGGGTATTCACAGAAACATAAATAAGACAGACAATACTGACAAGGAAAGGTAGGTACACATTAGGATGAATTCACAAACAGAAGAGGTGACAACAAATAGATGGTGGACATATAGATGGGTGAATGGGGGGGCTACACTAGACTATAGCTACTTTCACTCCTGGTCCATAAGACCTCAGAAAGACCCCTGCCCTGATATTCCTGAGTGCAGAGACCCCAATAGTGCGGAAGATGAAGCCATCAGTGGTGGTCAGAGCCACTCAAGTCAGCATGTCTTGTATTCACTGAAGGAGATTGTGGTATGGACTCCACAGCCCTCTCACTGCAGTCTCCATCGGGTTCTAAAGCTCAAGATGACTTACAGGGGTGCCACGCTGTGGGGTGCTGAAAGGAATGGAGCCACCACTACCGCATTAAGAAGCATGCCTGTGATGACTTCTCCCTACCCCGACTGCAGTAGAAGTGCCCCAAGCTTAGCTGGATCTGCAGAAGACAAAAAAAAAAAAAGACAAAAAGAAATGCTCAGTAGAAATGCAATTCA
>NC_056746.1:704164402-704186902 GCF_019279795.1 Protopterus annectens | reverse complement strand
CCCCCCCAGATACTTGAAGCTGTTAACCTGTCCCCCTATTTTCCATTCTACCTCAATTATCAGCTTTGTCAGATGTACTCCATTTGCTCCCTTTACAACTGTCTTATCTGTACTCATTTTTATCCCGTGTGCCTTCAGTTTTGCATTCCGTCCCCTATCCTTACATGAAGTTCTTGCTTAGAGTCTGCATGTACTGCCACATCATCTGCAGACAGTAATTGTGTTGATCCGTCCTCTCTAACCTGCTTGCTAATGTAGTCCATCACCACTATGAACAGTAGTGGGCTCACAGCTAAACCCTGATGCACACCCACTCCTACTGGGAACCCCTCTGTCACACTGAACACTGTAGTCATTGGTTCTTTGTACATAGCATGCATGAATTCTACCATGTTTCTCGGACTTCAAACCACTGAAGCACTACTTATCTAGGAAACTAAAGGCTTATAAACGTCACCAGCCTTATCTGCAAAGCAATGGAAAGCATCATGATGGAACTTACCACTGGGGGCATTGGAGGCAGTGGGGGCATTGGCTGTCTACAAGACCTGGATCAAAGCCAGTTTGGGTTTGTTAAAGGCAGATTCTGCCTCTAGAACTTGGGGACTTTTTTGACCAAGTCAAGTGATGTATTAGACTCAGGTAAATTGGTTCACAGTGCCTACCTGGACCTGGCCAAGGCCTTTGATATTATCCTAAATTCTGTCATTATTCATAAGCTAACCAAACTAAATATATTTCCCTATGTTACCCATCAGATAACAAATTACCTAACAGACAGAACCCAGTCTATTAGTATGGCAGGTACCTTTTCTTTGAAAAGAGTGAGTACCTGTGGTGTCACCCAGAAATCTGTTCTAAGACCACTTTTCGAGTTTGCAAATGACTGCAAACTTGGAGCTGTTATTAACGCCCCATCTGATTTCCAGATTCTTCAGGAGAGGCTAACATACACCAATAAGTAGTGCCTGGACCATGGACTAAATGCCATGAAATGTAGAATTGTGTCCTTAGGCAAAACTGGTTACCCACCACCTAACTTATAGGTGACACCCCTTTGAAAGCTGACTCAGTCATTAGGGACCTGGGCACTTTCATTAACAGTGAACTATCTTTTGATCACCACATATCCATTGTTATTAAGAAACCTTTTTATCTAGCCCAATTAATCACTAGGGGCGTTTCTTCTAGATATAAGGAAGTTATCCATCACTGTCCATCACTAAAAAAACTAAACGGGATAGAATTCCCCAACTACCTTCTTTATACCCAGCTAATAACACTCCATAAAAAACCCTAGCCTGACCAGCTCTAAACAACATCATCAAACCTTACACCCCAAACAGATCACTTAGGTCCACAAATAAAGAGCTCCTCACTGTATCCAAACCATGTAAGTCAGCTGGACTAAGTCTCTACTCCCACTATATTACAAAAGCATGGAATTCCTTTCCACTTACTGTGAGAATGACTTTTAAACTACATGCCTTTAAATATGTACTGAAACAACACATGATTAACTCCTGGCTGTGCTATTGCTCTGACCCACGCTAACTTCTTCTCTGGAACATACCACAATGAGTTTCTCTCTCCCCATCTGTACTTCATCAATCTGTATAATTTACTTGTATATATTGAAATACAAATCGTTAGTTACCAGATACCTCATAACAATATACTTACTTCTTGGAACTTTTGCAATTACTCCTGTAAATACCATGTTTCTGTATAATTACTATGTTATTTGTAGTGATGTACTTCTGGGAACTCATGTACTTAGCATGTTCTGTATAATTCTTTATTAATTGTACAAAGTGTGTACATCTCTGTAACTTGGGTTTTTTCCCCAGGCCACCACTGAAAATGAATTCTCTCTGACCCAGTCGGACCATCCCAGTAAGCAAATGTCAAATAAATAAATCATTCCTTTCTACTCCTGCCTCATCAGACCAATAATGGAGTGTTATGGCCCTTTTGATATGTACTTGTCTAAGCCTATTAAACATCAAGAGAAACTGCACTATTTCTTCACTAAAATAATCTAGGGTATGTCTTCCTTGAGCTATCCGGACCACCTTAAATCTCTTTCTCCCCCTTTCTATTTCCTACAAACTATTGACAGCCTCAAAGAATCCAGTCCTATGTGCTCTCCTGCACATCTATAAAACTAATAATACCATAAACACCCACACAAGAGAGCTCAACTTCCACTGAAAATTACTTAGAACCCACTGGATAAAAAAATATATATCCCAGAGAATCCCTCTTTTACATTTATGGAACAGACTTCTTCTCGATATAAAGCAAAGTAGCTTCATGGCCCTCTTTACATGTAAATGGGATGAATGGATGGGCAGTCATAAATACAACCCATGAGTAATGACAGGAACCTGAGGACACAGAGACTCGTACACGGAAGATGTAAAACTTTAAAACTTTAATCCACAAGTTGAGCGCTTTCGACTGAACACCTCAGTCTTCTTCAGAACGATTAAACAAGTGCTCATACACAAATATATATCATTCTAATAGCATCAATTAGTAAAAAAAACGCCAAAAACATTAAAGGTGTATACCTTAAACAATATATAATATGCCTGAATTTCATAAAACATAAACCATCATCTCTATATGCACTTAAACTACTCCTATAAAACATATTTATAACATATGATAATATACTAATGTCTAGAGTAAAAAAGTTACTAAAATACATGTATTCATGATTGGTGAACTAATATTGAATATAAATCTGTGAAAATACCTTGCTGCACTTAATATATAAGGCAAAATGTAGATGACATTAATGACTATATGAAGAGTTAAATAAAATATAATATATTTAGCTAAAGAGCTCAGTGCATCAATATAATATATGCAAACACTATAGCCCATTTTAAAATGACTGACATGTCTATTAAGCCAATGCTAAAAAAGGCTTGATACTAATAGAATCGTTCAACCCAGGGGGACGTGTGGCATCCAAAACTATCTGCCACTTGCTCTCTAAAGCAGACAACCGCATCTTCCAGTTGCCCCCAAATGTTGAACTCTTCAATTGGTCTATTATCGTAAACCGGAAGGTGTGCTCTACCCCTTGCTCTTGTGAATGTCTATATAGAGCATTTTTTGTGTCCTTTTTCTTTATACGGTATTCGTGTTCATATATCCGCTTTTTTAAGGGGCGTTCAGTTTTGCCTACGTAGTAGGCAGAACAGGCTACACATAACGCAAGGTAAACCACTTGACTTGTATTGCAATTTCCAGTTCTGGATTTTATATAGGTAGAATTCAAATCTTTTAACTTAAAATGTCTGTCTTCATTAATGTAATGGCATTGCCTACATCTTCCACATTTTTTTGTTCCCTTGAACATACTTGATCTATCTAAGGATCTATTGTCATTTTCCAATAATCTTTTAAGATTACTCCCTGTCTTGTATATACATTTGGGTTCGCTACCTACCAGTTGATCCAATTTAGTAGCCTTAATTAAGTCCCAATGATGACACAAGATGTCCTGAATGTAATGAGTGTGGGGTGTGTAGGTTAAAATACATGCTCTTTTAAAAGAAAATTCTTTGACCGTCACCTCCCTTTTGTCCTCGTAATTTCCCAATAAGGGGGAATATTTATTCCCCCATTCCTTGTGTACATACTGAATTACATCCACTAACATCTGATGTGGGTACCCCCGATTGAGGAATAACTTTTTAAGAGTATCGAGCTCAGTGGTCATAATAGTGTCTGTGGAAGACATTCTGGCCGCTCGAATACACTGGCCTTTGACAATATTTTTAAATACATATTTAGGGTGGTTACTGGTAAAACATAAATAATCATTTGAAAATGTAGGTTTCCGATAAATCTTAGATGAAAAACCTTCCTTTTCGAGTCCTATCATCACATCTAAATAAGGAATGTTTGTGGTGCTAGTGCTGTAAGTGAATTTTAAAAACTGGGAGGAGTTGTTCATAAATTCCATGAATTCGTCTAATTTCTCCATAGAGCTGTGCCAGAGAACGAAGATGTCGTCCAAAAATCTGGCATAAAATAATATGTGAGAAAAAAACTCACTTTTGAAAACAATTTCTTCCTCCCAATCTAACATCACAAGGTTTGCGAAGATGGGAGCACAAGAGGCTCCCATCGCAACACCCTTTATTTGTTTGTAATATTCCTCTTGGAAGACGATGTAATTGTGTTCCAACACAAGCCCCATCATATCACACAAAAGGGATATTCTGTCCCAACTAAAGGTGGAATGTTTTTTCAAACTATTGGCAAAATGTTCTAATCCCTCCTCTTTGGGTATACTTTGGAAAAGATCCACTACATCAATCGTTAGGAGAATAAGATCCTTATTCCATTTGTCATGTGTTAATTTACCTAAAAAATTCCAAGAATCTTTCATTATATGAGGAATTGTTTGATAAATAAATTTCAATTGGTGGTCAATCCATCTCCCTATGTTGAAAGTTTTGGAATTAGAGCCGGATATGATGGGTCTAAAGGGGGGGTGGTCCAAACATTTGTGTATTTTTGGAATCCCCACAATTTTTGCCAAAATGGGATAGTCATTTTTCAAAAACATATATGTCTCATTCGTGATCCTGTTGTCAATTAAATACTCTTCGATAGCTAGATCTATACGTCTGTGTCCTATGTTTATCTGATTGATAGACACGGATTCATATGTGTCCGTTTGATTTAAGATTTTCATTATACAGGAATTGTACAAGTCAGTTTGAAATATGACGATCCCACCCCCTTTATCCGGTTTCATAATACGTAGTTCTCTGTTACATATTATTTTGTTTAAACATTCTCTCTCTGATGATGTCAAATTAAATTGAGTGATATTGTACTGGTCCTGCCTTTTCCTTATATCCCTGTGTAGTTTGTATATGTCCTTACAAACTAGTTGTTCGTAATTAGAAATACTGGGATGGGAAACAGGAACAAATGTGTTTTTCTTACACAAAGATGGAATATCTAAATAAACTTGATTATCTACCTTATTGTCAAATAAAATAGCCAAATTTAATTTTCGGCAGTAAAGTTTCACTTATATTGATGCACTGAGCTCTTTAGCTAAATATATTATATTTTATTTAACTCTTCATATAGTCATTAATGTCATCTACATTTTGCCTTATATATTAAGTGCAGCAAGGTATTTTCACAGATTTATATTCAATATTAGTTCACCAATCATGAATACATGTATTTTAGTAACTTTTTTACTCTAGACATTAGTATATTATCATATGTTATAAATATGTTTTATAGGAGTAGTTTAAGTGCATATAGAGATGATGGTTTATGTTTTATGAAATTCAGGCATATTATATATTGTTTAAGGTATACACCTTTAATGTTTTTGGCGTTTTTTTTACTAATTGATGCTATTAGAATGATATATATTTGTGTATGAGCACTTGTTTAATCGTTCTGAAGAAGACTGAGGTGTTCAGTCAAAAGCGCTCAACTTGTGGATTAAAGTTTTAAAGTTTTACATCTTCCGTGTACGAGTCTCTGTGTCCTCAGGTTCCTGTCATTACTCATAAATACAACCCAGTCTATCCCCTCAAGCTCTCATCAAAAGGGGTTGAAATGAGGTATAAATTAGGCTACTAATGGTCCTCTGGATCAATAGCCTAGTATTGATCTCTGAACCTACATTAGGTACACTGATTGCTCTCTCTGGTCAGTATGAACATTTCTGAATCGTACAGAGGTTTCATTTTATAATTTTAATGTAGGTGGGACCTGCTTACTTTGATATGGAGAAGAAGCTTTTTTCAAAAGTAGGAGATACTCTAGGAGAGATATTGATCAAGTCAGCAGGTTCTGTTTACAGTTAAAAAAAAAAAAAAAAAAAAAAAGTGTCCTCAAGTCAAAATCAGCTCTACAGGGTTCTGATAGCATATTTCAGAAGAAGAGTGGTAGGCCTAGTGCCTCTTCTGCAATTGCTCAGTTGTGCCCCAACCAGGTTTCAAACCCAGGTCTACCACTCGGTAATCCTACACCTTAACCTCTCTGCTATTGGACTGGGATTCAGCTCATAGGACAGTGTGAATAAAGGTCCCTAGTGTGGATATTTGTAATGCTGCAAGCTTTTTAGAACATGTAAAAAATTGAGCAGGATTGCAGATCAGGCTGAAGTTACCACACAACAGATTGCAATGCAAAATACAATGTAGAGACATAAGACTGTTAGTTACTGTCTTTATGAGGAAATACTGTTTTTTTCTCGTTGGGTGTTATGTACGGATGGGACTTTGTGTTCATGTATGGGCCAGATATGTGAAGAGTATAAGGGAACTTATAATGTCTTTAGACCTGGAGGATATGCAATTTATAATTAGATAAAATAGGTAGAAATATTTCCTAACAATGGTTGATATGTGGTGGTCAAAGGCTATCTCATTGTCCATGAAATGTTCAGGTTTCCAATGACAGCATGTATTTTGAGGGAGTTTAATTTAAATGGTCAACATAAGATTGTTTACCTAGTTCTAAGTGGACAGTATTTAATTTCTTATCATGTAGTGTCGATCAGTGGTACTGGTGACATGAGCTAGTAAGGTATAATAAGCCTTTTTGGAGGATAAAGGTGACTGTGTGAGCTGATGTCAGTTACGAGTTTGTAGTCATCTGCAAACTTACTCAATCACAGGCCCTTGATGTCAGCTTTGACACCAGCAAAGTAAAGGCTGAAGAGTAGTGACCCCAGAATTGAGTCCTGGGGGTCTCCTCTGGTGACTAGTACTGTCACTGATACTGTGCCTTCAACACTGACTGGGTGGCATCCCACAGTAATTCAGTTATATAACTGGGTCAGTCTTTTTCTATAATGGCACATTGAGGTATAATATCAAAGTATTTTTCCAGATCCTGATAGGAAATATGTAGAGACTTGCCTCTGTGACCTTATTAAAGAAATGTAGAGCGCCTTCTGTGTGGAGTCTGCATGTTCTCCCTGCGGTTGAGTGGCGTTCAAAAGACATGCTTGAAATGGGTGTATCTTCATTGATGGTTGGGCATCGGGCTGGCACCCCGGCACCGTAAAAATCTACTGCCAATCATTAGCGGACCGGAGGTCCGCTGTGGCAACCCCTAACTGGGAAAAGCCGAAAGAAAAACAAAAACAAACAAGTAGCTTAAATAGTTAGGATCTATCTTTCACAAACCAAATTAGCTTGGGTCAGGGACTTGTAAGCAACTAATATCTTTATGTACAAGTTCCTCAATTTTGCATTCCACTAATTTAGACATGATGCTAGTAATACTAATTGCCATGCGGTTCTAAGGGTCAGTGATGGGGCCAGACTTGTGCTCGTGAACGGTAACTGCAGTTCTTCTGGCATTAGATACACATCTGCTGTTAATCAACTGAATGATATGGACAGGACTCTGCACAGACTATGATATCACTTTAGCAAAAATACAATATCCCACGATTAAACACTAAGAGGTAAACAAAAGGCAATACGGTAATACGAGCTGATTGACAGTAAAAGTGTTTTAATAATACCAAGATTTCTAAGTATGTGAAAATGCAAGAAGTGATAGCTGTGAGGAACTGTGTTTTCATGGATATGTATGAAAATGACTTTTGAAACTGTAAATCGTCAACAGATAGTGCTTCTGCTGCAACAAGTAGGTATCAGGAATATTCTATGAGCTGATTAAAGAATGACATGGCTGATCAAACTTCTTTATGTAAACGTAAGACATACTATCTCAAAAAGTTATACCCTAAACTTGGTGTTCCACGAGGATCTTTTCTCTTTTCCTTACTTGACTAATTCTGTATCTGCCATAAAAGTACATTCCCCTGCATGCATAGGTAGGGAAAAGGTGCTGGCAGTTAGTGTAGAAGCAGCTGCTGCAGACCGCTCACAGAGTGCCAAATGGCTTAAGTCCTAAGGACTTACTAAAAACAAACTCTTTTCATTTTAAGCTGTAGCACACCACTTATTTCATTATATCAAGCAGCTTTTACAGTTTATGCTGCACATAGAGTGCTAAAGAAGCACTTCGTTTCTGACTACAAATGAAATGCTGGCATTGCACTGAAGAGCAATCAGCATCTGATGATTGTACCCATAACACTCTGTGCCTGTGGCAGCCACCAACTTTAAGCTACCCTAGCTAGGCTACTGAAATGCATGCTGCCTTATTAAAATTTGTGTTATTTAAACTGTTACTATAGTCTGTATCTTTCAGATTACTAACAGGTGACCTATATCTGACATACAAGGCATCCTCTGACCCATTACTGATGCATTTACTGTACATCAGCAAGTCAAATGGCATCAGGAATACTCTGTGTATGGATCTAACTCACTTCTGCAACACTAACAGCATAGTTTGGAGGAACAGATATATCTAGCAGAGGATACCGCTACTGTGGAACAGACTCCCTCTGCACATAAAACAATATTTATCCCTGCCAATTTTCAAGTGTAACTTAGATCTATGGATGGGAAACAGAAAATTTACCACAGAACTGCCCCTGCATTACTAATGGATAGATGCAGCTCCTAAATGCTTTATCTCTTGCATTGGTCCCCTCAAATTATCTATGGTATGATTCCAATTATTCACATTCGGTATAATATATAATTATTGACCATGGAATGGATGAAGCCAATCTATAACCAAATCGGATAGGTTATTTCAAGCACAGAAAGGGAAACTTTAGGCTTAAAATGACCCACAAGGCAGCTAACCTAGTTCTTACCTTTGAACCTATTTCTGCATGTTGACAATTGTACTTCTTATTTCACCAAGAGCCGAATCTGTATGAATCTGGTCTTGTTGAAATGAATAAAATGGCCTGCTGAGTTAATAAAGTTAAGCAATCATTTGTTTTTTTTAGGACTAGTGTGCATTTGCTTGAAGCAAATTGGAACACTTACATGTGACCATTTTTATCACAATCAGACATGTGATGTGATGGGTATACAGACAATTAAGTGCCAGTACTTGATGAGTATGGATATTGGTGGATTATGATGGCAGCAGTTTGGATTTTATATTTGACATGTTCAGAAATTAGTATTTTTGTCATTATTGGCTAATATTATTGGTTAATTCATTTTGTTTTAGTGCTTATTAGAAAAAGACTCAACACTACAAATTTAAAACACATGCTAACAGATGCTACTAGATTAAATAAAGATTATAATTTAAAACAATCTAAATTGTGAATTCAGAAGAACACTTGCATTTATGAATAATTGTAAAAATGTATTCATGGAGCCCATGTTTTTAAAACCTGACCGGGGCCCAATGTACACTTAATCCACCACTGGCGGGCATCATACCAGGACTGGAGCAAGTTTCTGTGGGGGCATTTAAAAAGATTGTTATATGGACAGTCTTAGATTATGAACTTTCATCCATGACTGGTATCCTTAAAAATGGAGAGTAGTGCAGACATGCTGACCAGCATGCCTGGTGGGTCACATAAGTAATGGAGACCCTCCCTGAGTTATTTAATAAGTATGACTAGATCAGTATTAATGCAATAGTTAATAAGTATTTTAGTCTCCTATGTGTAGTTACAAGTTGTGGATTTCATTGCAAACTTTTGTTTTACTTTTTCTGCAAATGCACTTAACAGTAATGCATTCTGTGATCATTGTAAGCAAGTCTAATTTAATGTGAAAGAATTTATAACTATTGCCTACTGCTTGAGTTTATCCCCTCTAAATATGTCTGCAGGCAAAAAAATCTGTATAATTTAGCTAAAATGAAATGAAAAAGTAAATTAATCATGATATGTTTGTAAATAAATAAAATAAAATGAATACAAATAACCATTCCACTACCTGTACTGTACATAGCTTTCATTACTGATAATGTATTGGAAAGATCAAACACTCTTTATAACTTCAGCTAAGGATACATTTTTTATCCAAAGATGCCTCCAAACCCAGCAATTACAGCTACATTGTTGACCGTATCCCCTGAGATGTTTGTGTCAAAAATGAATAATAATAATAATAATAATAACCAGTGATGATAATAATGACTACATTTCAAATTTGTTTCACAGAAACACAGAGTAGCTATAGTAAAATATTACAACTTGATTCACACACACACACACACACACACACACACACACACACACACACACACACACACACACACACACACACACACACACATGCATGCATTCTAATCCTACAATGCTGGATTAAAGACTGTTTAAAAATGAACAGATGGTAAGAGCTGTGATGCCGTGCCCTGGCCCAGCAATCAAGGAGCCTCAATCCTGACCACTAACACCAGTAGTAAGGGGCGTCTCACATAGCAGGAAAGGATAATAAATACACACAGTAAAGTGCAATTTCCCTCAAGAGCACACAGAGATCACGGTCAGTCTGGGGCTGGTGGTTCCCTTGCTCTCCAGGTCCCCTATAAGACTCCCCACTGGCACAGTTATAGGGTCCAGATCTCAGCCAGCTGGGCAAGCTAAAATCTCCAGCACCCTCTCTGTCCAACCAGTGCTTCGTGTCCCTGCCCAAGTAGCTGACACACACACACTTTGAGATAAGAGTTTATACAACCACACAGACGCTTCTAGGGAAGGTTGGCACAGGTTCTCCAGCTGTGCCCCTTTTACCCAGACTTTATGGTAGAAAATACTGCCACCACCCAGCTAATATTTATCTGCTACTAAAAGGCCCTTAAAAGGGTGTCCAATTATTACTGTGCAATATTATTATCCAATTGGTAGTATAACTAAACAGCTAAGGCTTATTAGAGTGACTTGGTACAATAATCACTATATATATATATGCAATGTACTCGGGAACTTAAATTATCTCTACACAAAACAGCCACAGTTGAAAGGTTTAAAAATATTTAATAATAAATAATAAAAACTCAAGGTAATATGTCTTACTACACACTGCTAGTCAAGAGTTCAGAGATCACAGAGAAATACTTAAAATAATTCAGTAGTACAGTTCTGACATTACAGAAAAACACTTAGTCTAATCTTTCTAGTTTCTAGCTATTTCTAAGAGAAAACACACGTCTAAGATTACTTACATATAGAGCAAGACAGTGCTGATGAGTTGGATGGTCAAGACAAAAATGCTTAATGCCCTCTGATTCTCTCTGTTTTTAAAATCACATTACTGGTTCCCATTACATCATTCCTCACACTTCCCTGGGTTCTCAGGCTAACAGAAACTACATTTACATTCTTAACATCTCCTTTTGTTATCTTGCAGCTGGTCAGGAAGCAGAGCAATAAAAACACATTTGCATGTTTAAATCTAGCAATTTAACTCTTGGTTAAAACAATAGAAATAATGTCTTCATCTAAACAGGATGGAGCCAACTTTAGATCAAAGGGTCACAACATGTTTTACTTGGTCAGCAGAGAGCACTGTTGTGACATTTTTTTCAGTTACACATCTAACAGCAGTTTTTTTCTATTTAAGACAACAAGCCTGTGGTTCATATTAATATTTACAGATGACAGAATTATCTCCAAAATTCTATCTGACTAGGCTGGCAGCCTTCACAAAAGCATAAGGAAGTTTCATTCACAAATAGCCCCCCACTCCCACAAGTAGTTGCAGTCACTTTGTTGATTTTGTATACCCCTGATTATATGAATAAACAAATTACATGTACTTTATTGGTAGCTTTGAATGAGCTGCATGACATCATATAATGAACACTGGCATCATATCATGAGACTCAGCTATGTGTAGCATTAACTAAATAGGGGTGTTTACTATAAGTGCTTAAAAATGTTAACCATCCGATAACATATGCTAAGTCATAGGCAGAATCTCTGCTAATGTAAAAGACATCTGAATAATTCCATATTAAAGAGAACTTTTAATAATACAGATGTTGCTGTTGGCAAAAACATTTTGCATTTCAGAGCTTCACCTACAGATTCACTTCCTGCTGCCCTTGATGAATAAATGGTCTATGCTACATTAAAAATATTGATGTGCTGGTGATATTGCCATAATGTTTCCTTAACTAGATCAGCTATGCAAGAGACAATGCCTAGCAAAAGCCAAAAAAGGTTCATGGTTACTAGGCATGCACTCCTAGACTCATACTGTTAAGGAGCCTAGCTTTAAAGCATTGCATAGTTAAGTGACTTGCTCAAGGTCACACAGTAAGTAAACAAAGGTTTAAAGATTCAAACCCTGCAGCCTTGACATGGGAAGCAGCTCCTTAACAAGTCAGTGCTTTAGTCATCTGCATTAACTGCTAGACAGAGTAACAGTTTTTAACTAAATGTTGAAATCCTTCACAATCCAATCTTGCAGAGAAGACTGTATCACAGTTGGAGGAAAGCCTTCTAGCTTATCAGTGGGAGTGGTAAGCACTAGGTAGCCTATCTACCATAAGAGGAGTTGTTTCTGGCCACAAATTGTAGTTTATTTTCCATTTGGGCAGTTTTTCAATCCCTTTTAACTTTCTGCTTTAAACATCTGCGTTTGTGCTTGTTTCCCGCTTTCCTGTAACTAGTCTAGTCCAGATACAGATTTGCTGTATCCAGGACTGTTTGTAAGCTTTTGAGCCCCCCAGACTTTCTATGTTGGAGGGAAGCCTTCTAGCTTATCAGTGGGAGTGGTAAGTACTAGGTAGCCTATCTACCACAAAGGAGTGGTTTCTGGCCCAGAAATTTTAGTTTATTGGCCAGTTTGGGCAGTGTTTCCATCCATTTCAACTTTCTGGTTTAAAAGCCTGTGTTTGCACTTGTTTCCCAGCTTTCCTGTAACTAGTCTAGTCCAGATGCAGACTTGCTGTATCCAGGACTGTTTGTAAGCTTCTGAACCCTCTAAGCCTTTCTTTGCTGGAGGGAAGCCTTCTAGCTTATTAGTAGTAGTGGTAAGCACCAGGTAGCCTATCTACCACAAGAGGAGTGGTTTCTGGCCCAGAAATTGTAGTTTATTGGCCGTTTAGTCAGTTTTTTCCATCTCTTTCTACTTTCTGGTTTAAAAGTCCACATTTCAGCTTGTTTCCCACCTTTTCTGTAACTAGTCAAGTCCAGATACAGATTTTCTGTATCCAGGACTGTTTGTAAACTTCTGAGCCCCCAAGCCTTTCTGTGTCAGAAGGAAACCTTCTAGGTTATCAGTGGGAGTGGTTAACACTAGGCAGCCTATCTAGCCTACAGATTTGCTGTATCCAGGACTGTTTCTAATCTTCTGAGCGGTACCAAAAAGTCTGCTCTTCAGTTTTTCCCTTAGATATGCTAGTTCTCTCCTCTCCTGCACTTTTACTAGCTTATTAGTCTAGCACTTTAACAGACTTCTTGTAGCAATTATTGTGGCACACAAAAGTACTACCAGCACTAAACATTCTATATGGAAACAGTTCCAGTACTTATTATTAATGCCTACCCCTCCAGGCATGTCTAAAGGTCAGTTCCCTGTGCTTTCTCCTATTAACCTGGTGAACTTGGGCATCCTAAGGCAATGTAGCAACTGCTTCATGTACACTTACAACCCTCTCCTCTTACCTCCCAACACTCAGAATTGCGACAGATGCACTTATATATCCAAACTGGAAGCCATGCACTCTCCAGCCAAGACCAGAATAGCTGGTCAGGAGGAGATGGTCAACACTTGCACCACACCACATGGAACACATAGCCCTCCAGAACACACTGCCTTCACATAAAAACACAAACCACACACCCACCTTTGTGGAGGCTTTCAATAAAAATCTATCCAAGTAGAGACCTCCAAGGTAGAAATGCACTCGACCACCACAACACAACACCAATCATGAGACACATAACTTTCCTAAACCATGTGCCACTCAACCAAAGCCCCTAAGGAAAAACAGCATGCCCAACACACTAGTCATAGGTGACTCGATAGTGAGGCACACTGAAGTCCCACTCATTAGGTTGAATAAGGAGAAAGTAACATCAGCTGCCTGTTAGGTGCCAGGATCCGCCACATAATGCATGCACTCAGGTCCCTCAACAGCAGGTACAAATATGACTCTGTCATTGTACATGTGAGTGAGAATGACCTGAGACGTACCTTCCTGGACTACATGAAAAGAGACCTAGAGGAGCTCTTGGATTATACAGCCCAGGTGGGTATGACCCTAGCCCTGAGCAGCCTCCTACCATCACCCAATATGATACCACAGTACAAGCATAAAATGACTGATTTCACCAATTGGCTAAGTTCCTGGCGTCATTCTAAGGGGATCCAGTATCTGTCTGCCTAGGATGGCATGACTGACAGACCTCAATGCTTTGCCAGAGATGGCCTGTATCTGTCACCCCAGGGCTTCTGGATACAGGCCAAGGCTCTTGCCACCCCTATAGTGCCTTTTTTAGGCAATGCTCCAAAGACCAAATTGCCACCATAAGAGCGACAAACAAATGCAATCTGAGGGTCATGTTGCTCAATGCTAGAAGTCTAAATCTCAAAATGCACTCGCTCAAAGCGCTCCTTAAAATGGAGAACATCGACATTTGTGCTGTAGCAGAGTCCTGGTTTAAGGCAGCAGAAAGCACCCCTGCACTAGCAGGCTATAACTCATTCCACACCTTTCGGCTCCAGAACTAGGACCGAAGCCCCAAAGGTGGTGGTGTTTCCAAATTCATAAAGGATGAACACACCTGCAAATTGGTAGACCAAAATAACGCATCAGAGATACTTCAGGTACAGCTAACATTGGGCAAGACAGATATTCAAGTCATATCTTGCTATAGGTCCCCAATCATGTCCTAAGACTCACATTCCACATTCCTAAGCACCCTGGAGAATATTAAGGTAGAACCTAATACTCTCATACTGGGCAACTTCAACTACCACCTTCATTAAGTGGGAAAACTACTCATGTACCAATACACTTGCCCAACGTTTCCTGGAATTCATTAATTTCAAAGCTCTGGACCAGCTCGTTCTTACCTCCACTAGAGGTAGCAACATCTTTGACCTGGTCATTATTAACATGGGCGATCATTGCTCTACACCAGTAGTCAACTCCTCCCTGGTTAGATCTGACAATAAACAAATCACCTTGGAAATCCACCCCCCCCCCCCCCGCAAAGGTAACCACCATGAAAAACTTCTCCAAAGCTAACTTTGGGCTCCTAAAAACAGGGGTGGCTAACTTCACAGCACCCATGCAAATGGAAAATAGTTGCATGACCACCAAATCATACACCAATGCACTGTATGAACACGTACACAAATGCATGGATCTCGCCATACCCAATAGAACCAAGATGCTCTCCTCTAAAAAAAGGAAGCCTATCTGGTGGTCCCCTGCCATAAACAAACTCTACAATAGAAGGAGGAAACTGATGCGGAAAAAGGTGAAGCCCCAAGACTGGAAAAACTCCCTTATCAGCTTCAACAAAAAGTTGAGATCCTTCATCAAATCTTATAAAGCTAGCTATGAATACAGAATTGCAGCAGATAGTAAAGATAACAACAAGGCCTTCTATAGTTATGTAAAGAATCTCCACTGCAATACCCAGATTTGGTCTGAGCTACTGCACAATGGTACCTCCTATACCAAGTCAACAGATATTGCCAATATACTGACTGACAGATTGAGTGCCAACTTTATCCCGTTATACCCTACGAAAGGACCAATCACAATACCAGTAGATTGCCAGGCACCAAGTATTACTGCTGCACAGGTTAAAACAGCACTGTCCAAGGCCAGGAATACAGCTTCTATGGGACCTGACAATATCCCTGTCTGTGTTCTACATGAACTACAGAGTGAACTGGCACCTCACCTGTGTGCCCTGTTCAATCACAGCCTCACCTCAGGCTGTGTCCTTACTGAATGGTACACTGCTACAGTCATCTCTCTACGCAAAGGAGAAGCGACTGCAGACCCTGGGAACTATTGTCCCATTAGCCTGATGAGTCTGATATGAAAATCTATGGAGAACATCATCATGGACCTAATAAACAAAGCTATAGGGAATCTGCAAACTCTGGATCCCACACAGTTTCTTTAAGGGTAGATCATACCTGCTCAACCTGGCGACTTCTTTGAGTCAGTCACCAGAGCTGTAGATGAAGGCAAGGTGGTTCATACAGCCTACCTTGATCTGGCCAAGGCCTTTGATACTATTCCCCACTCAGGAATCATAGAAAAAGTCTCCTAACTAGGCATCTACCCCTATATCACTAGGTGGATTGCAACTGGCTCACAGATAGAACCCACAGTGTGAAAGTAGGTGACTCCAAGTCAGACTGCTGACCAGTCACGAGTGGAGTCCCACAGGCTTTGGTCCTGGGTCCTCTCCTGTTTGGTATCTACTTCTCTGAAGTCCAGGCCAACATGAAGGGACACTGGCTGACAAAGTTTGCAGATGATTGCAAGTTGGGAGCTATTATTAACTCCCCAAGTGATGTTGACATCCTACAGAAAGGCCTCACTGAGACCAACGACTGGTATCAGAACCATGGCCTTAAGCTCAATGCCAAAAATGTGTCGTCATCCCCTTTGGGAAAAACCCAGTTCTCATGAATTACCACATCGATGGTAGTCCACTGAACACAGAAGGCATTATAAGAGATCTGGGAACACAGGTTGACAGCAACCTCTCTTTTGACCACCACATTGCCACTGTGGTCAGAAAGCCCTTTTATGTGGCACATCTCATTACTAAGGATTTTGCATCCAGGAAGAAAGAGGTCATTGTTTCCCACTAGTCTTCCCTCATTAGGCCAATCATCGAGTACAATGCCCTATTTGACATGTACCTCACTAGACACCTGAAACAACTGGAGAGGCCACAAAAGTACCTCACAAAGAGGATCCTAGGCCTTAAACAATTGTCCTATATGGACAGACTCAAAAAACTCCAACTATTCTTTCTCATATTGGCTACTTAGAGGCAATCTCTGCTTGACTTACAAAGCCATGTCTGACCCAGTTCTGTTAGAAATGCTACAGCTAAAGAAATCCCAATCCCTCCACACCACATGCCCCAGAGACCTCAACCTCATTACCACAATTAACAGAACATGCTGGAGGGACAGGTTCATAACCCAGAGACTGCCCATGCTATGGAATAGACTTCCCATACATGTCAAGCAGAGCACCTAGCTGACCCTCTTCAAGAGAAATCTTGACGAGTGGATGGGAAATAGGAAATTCACCTCGAGGGATCACTCCAGTGGCTCTACTTGTCAGAGGCACTGGGAACTAAGGTTGGGTGGCACGATGCCAGGGTAATCCTATGGGCTAGGCTTGTAAAGGCTCCAGGGCCATTAGCCTTGTACACACCTATGAACCTATAATGGATGTTGAAGATCAGGTGGTTCTGATCATCACTCCAAATAATGTAGATGATCTGACAAATGTCAGCCCCCTTCGCAGTTGAGCCCCCCTTTGCTGTTGCTGAAGGCTGTAAAGAAGGCACTGCAAAAAAATCTAACAAAACTGCAACATGTTTGGACTATATTACACAATTCAGGCCCATTAATTAATTAATTCATTCTTTAGTGCAGCAAATAAAATAAAAGAATTAAAGGGAATATAGATGTTGCAGGATCTTTTGTTTAACAACCCACAAGTCATACAAAAATTAGAAACATTACTGCATGCAACATACTGTTTTTTTTTGGGGGGGGGCTTACTTGTTTGCAGGTTACCTGCATCTCATTTTTTGACCTCCCTATGTCTTCTCTGTCACTGAGAATAGTTATCCCCTGTGAGATCACTCAGTACAGGTCTGACCTTCCTGAATAGTGGATGATAGGTTCATAGGTAAGGTTCATAGGTAAGTACTAGGCTATCTGCCCAAGGGCATATGTACACCTAGCTAGAATGTGTTGGCTTTCGCCACCCCTTAGATTAGTTCCCTGTGCCTCTGTCCAGCAGAGCCACTGCAGTGATCCCCGGGGTAAATTTTCTGTTTCCCATCCACTCGTCAAGGTTTCTCTTGAAAAGTGTTAGTGAGGGGCTCTGCCTAATGTAGATTGGAATCCTGTTCCAAAGCATGGGGAGTCTCTGGGATTGGAATCTATCCCTCCAACAAGTCCTATTTATCATTATGGTGAGGTTTGGATCCCTAGAGCATGTGGCTCTTGAGGATTTGTTTGTTTTTAGGTGGAGCATGTCCATCAATTCTGGGTTGGACATGGCCTTGTATGTCAGGCTGATATCACCTCTGAGTAGGCAGTATGCTACCGAGTATAGCTGGAGTTTCTTCAGTCGGGCTGCATAGGACATCTGTTTGAGGCCAGTAATCCTCTTGGTGAGGTACTTCTGTGGTCTTTCCAGCTGTTGCAGGTGTCTTGTAAGATACATCCCAAATGGGGCATTGTACTCTATGATGGGTCTGATGAGTGATGAGTAGAGGGGCACAATAACCTCTTTTGTTCTAGATGTGATCCCTTTTGTGATTAGGTCGGTCACATAGAAGGATTTTCTAACCACCTTGGTAATATGATTATCAAAGGAGAGATTACTATCTACTTGGGTCCCCAGATCCCTTATTTCATTTTCTGTATTTAGGGGACTACCACGTATGTGGTAGTTCGCGGGTACTTTGTTTTTTCCAAAGGGGATGACTATGCACTTTTTGTCATTTAGCTTGAGGCCATGATTTTGACACCAGGTATCCGTCTCAGTGAGACCCTTCTAGAGGATGTCTGTATCAGCCGGAGAGTCAATTATGGTCCCCAGTTTGCAGTCATCTGCGAACCTGGTCAGCCATAGTCCTCCTGTGTTTGCCTGTACCTCTGAAAATTATATACCGAACAGGTGGGGTCTCAGGACTGAGCCCTGGGGGACGCCACTTGTAACTGGTTTAAAGTCGGACCTAGAGCCTGCAACTCTCACCTTGTGAGTTCTATCAGTGAGCCAGTTGGCAACCCATCTTGTGACGTAGGGGTTTATGTTCAGGCTGGTGAGCTTGTCTATAATACCAGAATGGGGAATGTTGTTGAAGGCCTTTGTGAGGTCTAGGTAGGCTGTGTGTGCCACCTTTCCCTCATCTATAGCCTTGATAATTGTCTCAAAGAAGTTCACCAGGTTTAGGAGGCATGATCTGCCCTTAACAAAGCCAACCTGGGTAGGGTCCAATGTTTGGAGGTTCCCAATGTCTCTGTTGATGAGTTCCATGATGATGCGCTCCATAGCCTTGCAGACTGGGCTAGTCGGGCTTATAGGGCAATAGTTCCTGGGGTCCGTTGTGGCTCCACATTTGTGGAGTGGGATAACTGTTGCTGTGCGCCACGCTATGGGTATGTAGCCTGTAGAGAGGCTGAGTTTGAACAGTGTGTTTAGGTGAGGGGTTAGTTCATTTTAGAGTTCATGTAAGACACAGTCTGGGACACTGTCCGGTCCCATTGAAGCTGTGTTTTTGGCTTTGGATAGGGCTGTTTTAACCTGTGTGTCAATGATTGCCAGGGCTCTACATTCTTCTGGTATGGTTATGGGCCCTTTAGGGGGTGAGAGGGGGAGTGAAGTTTGAACTAAACCTGTCTGCCAGAATGTTGGCAATATCAGTCGGTTCAGTGTATTTTGTGCCATTCTGCACTAACTCAGAGCAGATCTGAGAGTTTCCACTTAGGTTCTTGACATAGCTAAAGAATGCTTTGTGGTTATCTTTGGAGTCCTTGGAAATTTTTCTTTCGAAGCTAGCCTTGGATGATTTTATGAAGGATCGTAGTTTCTTGCTAATACTGATCAGGGATGTCTTCCCTTCTTGGGATTTTACTCTTTTCTGTACTAGTTTCCTCCTTCTATTGTACAGCTTGTTTATGGCAGGGGTCCACCAGACTGGTTTCCTTTTCTTGGAGGAGTGACTCTTGGTTTTGCTTGGGATAGCATGATCCATGCATTCTTGCAGATGCTCATAGAGTGCCTTTGTAAGGTCAGCAGCTTGTACAGCATTGTCCTTTAGCATGGTGGCTGTGAACCTTTCCACCTCGGTCTTAAGTAACGTGAAATTTGCTTTTGAAAAGTTTTTCACAGTGGCTTCCTTGATTGCGGGTGGGGGCAGAATTTGGATATCCAGCGTGATTAGTCTATGGTCTGATCTAACCAGCGAAGGGTTGACCTCCAGTGTAGAACCATGTTGGTGATGACCAGGTCCAATATGCTGTCACCTCTGGTGGGGGTGTTGACCAGTTGATCCAAGGCATTCGAGTTTATAAATTCTAGGAAGCATTGGGCAAGGGAGTTAGTTCTTGAATAGTTCTCCCAGTTAATGTTTGGGTAATTGAAATCACACAATATTAGGGCATTTGGTAGGACCTTCATATTTTCCAGTGTCTCCAGAAATGCAGAATGGGGGTCCTGGGTCATGGTGGGTGAGCTGTAGCAAGCTACAATTTGAAATGCAGTGTTGCCCATTGTTAGTTGTACATGGATGATCTCTGAAGCATTGTGCTGCACAACTAACCTGGAGGTGAGGGTATCCTTGATGAATATGGATACACCCCTGCCTTTTGTGTTTCGGTCCGGGTTCTGTGGCTGAAAAGTATGGTATGAGTTATAGCCTGGTAGTGCTGGGGTGGTCTCTGGAGCCTTAAACCAAGTTTCAGTAACTACACAGATATCGATGTTCTCCATACTGAGTAGTGCCTCGAGTGCATGCATTTTGAGGTTTAGACTTCTGGCATTGAGTAGCATTACCCTTAGTTTTAGGTTACTTGTTCTATTTAAAGTGGTGGGTTTGTCTTTTGAGTCTTGCCAAAAAAAGGCACTATGGGGGTGGCAAAAGCCTTGGCCATTATTCAAAAGCCTAAGGGTGACAGGTGCAAGCCATCTCTTGAGAAGCAGCGTGGCTTGTTGAGCATGTCATTACAGGCGGACAGATACTGAATCCCCTTTGAATGACATCAGAAGCTTAGCCAGTTGTTGAAATTGATAATTTTTTCTTCATACTGTGGCATCATTCTTGGTGAGGGCAGGATGCTACTCAGGGTCAGGGTCATACCGGCTTGGGTTACATGATCAGAGAGCTCTTCCATGTCTCTTTTCATGTAGTCCAGGGAGTTATGTCTCAGATCATTCACACCAACATGGACAATGACAGAGTTATATTTGTACTTGTTCTGGAATGACCTGAGTGCTTGTGTTATGTGGCAGATCCTGGCACCTGACAGGCAGCTAACAGTAACCTTCTCCTTGTCCAGCCTAGTTAGTGGGACATCAGTGTGCCTGACTATAGAGTTGCCTATTACTAGTGTGTTGGGTATGTTATTTTGCCTTACACCTACACACTATTTTCTTCTTTACAATTATCTCATAGATTTGTATTTCATTTAAAAAATATTTCAAATTTTACAACAAAAACACTGACAGTTATATTCTAAACAAAACACTCTTCATTTGAAAGCAGACTTAGAATGAGAAACAGTAAACGTTTCTTTCTCTGATACACTCACGTTTAGTGAAAATGCATGTGTCAGCCCATTAAACTAACAGACATGCTGGGATTCATACTCGAATTGCCTATAGTGAAGCACTAATTAGTAGCTATGTGAAGGGTGCAAGAATTAAAACGATAAATGTGTATCAAGAAATTCATGATTTGCAAAGCTGAAATGAATAATTCAGTGTCTGTGTATCCTCCACTGGGTTGTTTGTAATTCGATGCCTATGTATCCTCCACCGGGTTGTTTGTAATTTGATGCCTGTGTATCCTCCACTGGGTTGTTTGTAATTCGATGCCTATGTATCCTCCACCGGGTTGTTTGTAATTCGATGCCTGTGTATCCTCCACCGAGTTGTTTGTAATTCGATTCCTGTGTATCCTCCACTGGGTTGTTTGTAATTCGATGCCTGTGTATCCTCCACTTGGTTGTTTGTAATTCGATGCCTGTGTATCCTCCACTGAGTTGTTTGTAATTTGATGCATGCGTGTCCTCCACTGGGTTGTTTGTAATTCGATGCCTGTGTATCCTCCACCGGGTTGTTTGTAATTCGATGCCTGTGTATCCTCCACTGGGTTGTTTGTAATTCGATGTCTGTGTATCCTCCACCGGGTTGTTTGTAATTCGATGCATGTGTATCCTCCACCGGGTTGTTTGTAATTCAATGCCTGTGTATCCCCCACCGGGTTGTTTGCAGCTGAGGCAATCAGCTCAAAGCAGACTAGCAGCAAAAACAAGCATTTTTGTTGAATGCAAATGACTGGAAAAGTTATGGATTTGCTTTTAAAAGACAAATACTCATGGCATGCTAATGTACTAAAAGTGATTCTGAACTGGAAAAGGTTGGAAGAAAGACTCATTTACATGGTTTGCAAACAGTTGGAAGAACGACTCATTTACATGGTTGTCACATCTTTTGCAAACATTTCTCATTTGCATCTTTTATCTACTCATTGGCCTATGAAGTACTTTACGGGTTTCTCACTTCTATACGTGTGCACAGCTTATGTCTTTGAACTGCATGAAGTCTGCTCTTGTGTGCAACCAGTACACATGCCTGTTGTGCACTTGCGTACCACCCAGCACTCCAAAGTCTCATTGTGTTTTCCAT
>NC_056746.1:704141902-704161902 GCF_019279795.1 Protopterus annectens | reverse complement strand
AATCAGAACTACATAAAAGAACGACGCAATGCTAGAAGCTTGAAAAAGGAGTTACACTCCTTACAGGCATTCCTAACCTGTGAAAATACAGATATCAGTATAGCTGCTGAAACAAAGCTTCAGAGCACTGATAGCACTCCCACAATGCAAGGTTTAAATGCCTACCATACTTTCAGATTCAACACCAAAAAAGACAGTGCTGCCAGGTGGGGCATGTCTGTTTTTCTAAGAATTCAATGTACCATTCGAATAGTAAGGCAGAAAAATGACTTTGAAGTCTTCCACATACTTCTCACTATGAATAAAATGGCGTGTCACATCATAAAAAAATAGTGTACCCCCCATGTCACATAATAAAAATAGTGTACCCCCATGTCATATCATAAAAAAATAGTGTACCCCCATGTCACATCATAAAAATAGTGTACCCCCATGTCACATTATAAAAAATAGTGTACACCCATGTCACATCATAAAAAAATAGTGTACCCCCATGTCACATGATAATAAATAGTGTACCCTCATGTCACATCATAAAAAAATAGTGTACCCCATGTCACATCATAAAAAAGTGTACCCCCATGTCACATCATAAAAAATAGTGTACCCCATGTCACATAATAAAAAAAATAGTGTACCCCCATGTCACATCATAAAAAAAGTGTACCCCCATGTCACATCATAAAAATAGTGTACCCCCATGTCACATCATAAAAAAATAGTGTACCCCCATGTCACATCATAAAAATAGTGTACCCCCATGTCACATCATAAAAAAATAGTGTTGTCACATCATAAAAATAGTGTACCCCCATGTCACATCATAAAAAAATAGTGTACCCCCATGTCACATCATAAAAATAGTGTACCCCCATGTCACATCATAAAAAAATAGTGTACCCCCCATTTCACATCATAAAAAAATAGTGTACCCCCCATGTCACATCATAAAAATAGTGTACCCCCATGTCACATCATAAAAATAGTGTACCCTCCATGTCACATCATAAAAAATAGTGTACCCCCCATGCCACCTGCTATTCATGATTCATATCTAAACAAACTGACATCCCTCCCTATCAAACCCAATACTATTTGCTTGAGTGACTTCAAGTATTCATCCATTAACTGGGAAACTTCTACCACCAGTAATATGTATGTACAAAGACTGCTGGGCTTCATTAATGCCCATTCCTTGGAACATCTAGTCCAGATCCAAAACATTGGATCTGGTTCTCACTAATATAGGCAGCCTATGCTTAACACCTTTGATTAACACACCACCATTCAATAATATTCACTAGTAGGCTATTTTATTTATTTATTTATTTATTTGAATTTGTTAACTGAGATAGATCACTGATCACAACTGACTGATTTTGGTTTCTGCTTTGGCAAAAATATAGCAACAACATTAATTTATACTATACAGAAAATTATCAATGTGACACTATTTGTACAACAAGGATAGAGTAATGTTGCAACTAAGTATAATTAAGCATCCAGCAGCTGATAGAACTTGAAATGAATGTATGTATTAAAGGGAAGTTATATTTACTATTACTATTGTAATTATTATAATATTGTATATTATTATACTATAATATTGCCACAAAACCCTTCTGTCTTTAGAGACTGCCATAAGGCAAACATATTCCAGCTAATTCTGGTTATGATGAAATTTCAGCTCCATCCTTAGGCTTGCTGACTCCATCACTTGCTCTGCCATGGTTCCAGATAATTTATATGTCCACCACAAAGCATGCATTGAGGTATCAGCCCTCATAAGACACAAATACAATGCAAAACTCTGGAATAAACTCCAATGATGGAGCCTGATCTAAACAAATTATACAATAATAATAATAAGCTCTTAGCCTTGTATGTGTAAAATTAATACCCAGTCATCCAGAGAATAACTAAAAAAAAATCAATAAATACTCAAAAGCAAAATCAAATCCTCCAAAAATAAGCACAAACTGGAAATTCACAACCAGGCTAAGGGCGATCACAAAGCCTTCTTCAGCTATATCAGAAACGTTTCAACTAAAGCATAGCATCAGGCTGTGCTAATACATTATAACACATACTCTTCACCTGAGGACAGAGCCAACATATTGGGTAACAAATTTAGCTCAAACTTTACTCCCCCACTTCTTTCCAACTACCACAACAAATTAGCATATCCATAAGACCTCTCCCATCACTTCTGAGCAAGTCCTGAGTGCTCCCTCCAGTACCAAAAAACACTAGCTCAATGGGTCAAATTACTGTACCAGGATGCCTCCTTGTAAGTACCAGACACTGTCTCATGGAACGGCTGTTAAGTCTGTTTAATCTCAGTCTCTGCATTGGACTCATACCTTCGCACCAGAGATATGTTGACCTGCTATACCATCCTACTCCACAAGGAGGAGACCTGCTATTGACTAAGGGAAATATAGACCCATAAGCCTCACCAGCTTTATCTGCCGAACGCATCTTTATGAAATGTATTAACAGGGATGTGGGCAATCGACAAGGCCTGGCCCTAAGCCAGTTTAGGTTTGTTAAAGGCACATTTTGCCCCCTGAACTTGGTGAACTTTGAACAAGTCACTGATGCATTAGACACGAGCATTTATTTATTACTTATGTGACATTTGTTTACCTGGGTAGTCTGACTGGGTCTACAGAACCTGTTTTCAGCAGAGTCCCAGGGAGAAAAGCTCCACATACAGTATAATACAAATACAGTATAATGCAATACAACACAAATCACATTAGAAATACTATACAAAAATAAGCTGAAAGAGCAAACTGTGTTGCAAAATGTTACAATATATTACTACATATCTAGACAGTTCTATAGAGTTAAAACATTACAGACAATAATAGTCACTCTCACCATACATGATGTAGATAGTCTCCAAAACATAGTACGTAGGTAGAGCAATGTGTGACACTGACTGCTATAGTACATGAAAAATAAATAAATAAATAGAATGTTAGTTTCCATTAGGAAAATACTAGCCAGAAAGTTAGTGATGCAGAAAGACAGTGCGAGAGTTGAAAAGAATAGAAGCTACACAGCCTGCGAAGTAGCTTAAGGATACGGTATAGAGACAGAGAAGGACTTAGAAGAGCCTTAGGATCTTGCAGAGTGTGAAGGATTGACATGTGGCAGGAGAGGATGATGAGGCTAGTGTGGAAGAAGAGGAAGACCTGGGCACGAGACAGGCTTTATGCAGGAGCAGAGCCAAGTATTTTTGAGATTATTTTTTAAAGAGGCTTTGAAATGGGTTAGGTCAGGCATAGACCTAGTAGCTAGAGGTAGTGAATTCCAAAGTACAGAGACAGAGTATGAATACAGAGAGTGACCAGGTTTTCTTGTGGGTTTTGAGATAGCTAAGAGATTTTTGTTTTCTGATCATAGGGATTGATTAGGTGTGTAAGGTGTGACTAGACTGGTTGGTGCAGGGCAGGCAGGAGGCTTGAAAATAAGGTTGTGCAAGGTGGACAGCTGAATAAAGGCAAGTTGGTTAGGGAGTTCAAGCCAGTTTAATTCTAGGAGTGGTTTACAGTGGTGTTTGTGATATTTAGAGTTTGTGGCAAACTTTACAACTTTGTTGTAGCACTGTTCCATCTTGTTTATGGTAGAAGTTCGTAAGTTAGTTAGGCTAGGTGCACCGTAAGGAAGTGAGGGAAGTCAAAATGTTATGCAAGAGTAATTCTGGTTGATGCCATAAAGAAATGTTTGTTTCTATATAAGAGTCCCAGTTTTTGATGAGTTTTCTTTATATTTTACTGTATATGGGGGTCAAATGAAAGTTTATTGTCAATGATAAAACCTAGAAGTTTGGTTTCCTGCACTATTTCTATGACGGTGTTGTCAGATGCAAGGATGTTGAAATGTTCAGTGACAGGGGAGGTGTTTTTGGGATGAAAGAGTACTAGTTTTGTGTTCTTTGGATTAAGAAAGAGTTGAGCATTTCTTAGCCAGGATTCGACTGTAGTAAAGGACTGTTGAGTTTTTGAAAGTAGTTCTGGTAGTGATTGAGCAGTGCAGATTATGGTGGAATCATCAGTGTATTGAATGAGGGTCCCAGAGGCAGTGTGAAGGTTGTTTGTGAAAATGTTGAAGAGTAGGTATCCTAGGATGGAGCCTTGGGGGACTCCAGTAGGGTTGTGGAGAAAGGGTGAGAGGTCATTGGACCATTTCACTGCTTGTTTACGATCCTTGAGTTAGCTCTGAAACCATTTTACTGTGTTATGTGAGAAACCTAAGCTAGACAGTGTGCTCAAACATAAGTATATCAGTTCATACTGCTTAACTGGGCCAAGCAATGCTCTTTCATGCCATTTTACATTGTGGCATTACTGATAAGCTAATCAAACTAAATGTAAACCTGTATATAACCAAGTGGTTAACAAAATGGCCGACTCTATTAGCACTGGCGGCACATGGTCATCGAAAAGAGTAGTAACCAGCAGAGGCCCTCATGGATCACTCTTAGGACTGATTCTATTTGCTGTTTATTTCTCTGATGACAAGGGTGATACCAAGGGCCTGTGAGTAAGTTTGTGTATAACTGCAAATTCAGAGCAGTCATAAACTTCTCATCTGACCTCCAGATTCTTCAGGAGGGACTAACATGGACCATCAAATGGTGCCTGGACCATGGCCTTAAACTAAATACCAAGAAATACAGGATTGTATCCTTTGACAAACAAGGCCATCCATTCTTTTACCACAGAGGTGACACCTTTTTTAAAGTGAACTCAGTTATTAAGGGCCTGGACACCTTCATTGGTAACAAGCTATCTTCTGATCAGCATCTATCCACTGCCATTTTGAAATTCTTTTATCTGGCCAGACTGATCACCAGGATATGTCTTCAAGGTCCAAACAAGTTATCATCCATCTCTGCTCCTCCATCATCAGGCCTACAATGGAGTATAACACTCCTCTGGGCATTATCTTGGCTAAGCATATATCCCGGCTTGAGAGACTGCAGCATTTCCTTATCAAGACAATCAAATGCCATGTCTTCCTTGTGCTATGCTGATCACCTTAAAATGCTCTCTCTTTCTTTATAATTTCCTACAGACTCTTGAGAGGGGACCTCAGTCTGGCCTATAGAGCCTCAAGGGATCTAGTCCTATGTGACATCCTGTACATCCACAACACCCTATGCAGCCATGCAAGAGATCGAAATTTCAACTAAAATATGAATTAGACTTGCTGGCGAGATAGATGTCTCTCCCAGAGAATCCCCCTTTTATTGAACAGACTTCTTCTGGATGTAAAACAGAGCAGTTTTCTGACTCTTTCTATGTGTAACCTGGACGAGTGAATGGGCAATTACAATGCACTTCTGGTATGGCTCATCAAGCCCTCAATGAAAGGGGTCAAAGTTAGGTATGAAATAGACCCCAGAGCTTCCTGTCAAGCTCTGTTGAAGTAAGTTGTTACAGGGTATTAATAAATGATGTCTGTGGGTATTCACAATTTGGGATCTTATGGCTCTAGGGGTTCCTCCAGATCAACACCCTAGTATTAGAACTCGTGCATTTACCACCCTATGAAGTCTGAGTTATAATTTACCTAAAGCATAAAATACAGTCAACATCATGCAACAAAAGGTCTTACTGTTCAGTTACTGGGAACAGACTATTCATCTCTAAATTTAAAGGATTTAAACAATGTTGCACACAGATTTTTTACCATGTTCATTAACTGTTCTTGATTCTAGCCTGTTCTATTTGAACCCATCAGGAAAAATAAAGAGAAATCCTTTACCAATTATTTTTGTTAAGAGTGATCTTTGTGGCTTATGACTAGTCTGCAGGGTACCCTGGGAGAGAGAAAAAATAGTGGTTAGCTCTGGCCTGCTTTTATGACCAAATTTATCTCTGCCATTTGGTACAGGTATGTAGTTCTTGGTAGCTTCCTCCTTACTTCCCCTCAGACTAACTTTCCTATACAAAAACTTTAAATTACTTCTTTTTAAGGTAATATACCCAAAATCACCAGTGCGTGATTATTTGTGTATGTGTGTGTATGTATTTGTGTGTACATGAATGTGTATGCACATCTGTGTATGTTGGTGTGTGTGTTTGTGCATTTGTGCATGTGTATGTATGCATGCACCTGTATGAGGGCATGCACATGCATGTGGACATCTATGTGTGTGTGTGTGTGTGTGTGTGTGTGTGTGTGTGTGTGTGTGTGTGTGTGTGTGTGTGTGTGTGTGTGTATGAGAGTGTGTGGGCATGCACATGAGTGTGTGTGCATGTGTCTGTGCACATCTATATATGTGTATGCGCACGTGTACATGTGATTGTGTGCATGTGTTTGTGTGTGCCCATACCTAAACATTCTCCTTTTACCTTGCAGATATTAACTTTGTTTCCATTCTGCCTTACACATACTTCTTGTTTTTGTTTCGTCTTTTTTCGTTAGGGGTCACCACAACTGAACAATAGTCTGCTGAACGATTGGCAGTGGAGTTTTATGGTGTCAAGTTGCCAGCCCAGTGCTCAACCTTCCACAGAAGGCACACACATACATTTATGCAAAATAGTGATGCCCAGATTCTGAATCTATCCTCTGCCTTCTCCCACCATCTATTTTGGCAACGAATGTCTCCAAGAAGAACCTACAAATGATCCCTGACCTATCTTTACATGTAAATGCTCAAGCCACACAATCTATGTTGTATTTATAAGTCACATGTCACCTAATAGGTCTGAATTTAAAACGTCATATTTTCCCACCTTCAGTTTCTGTGATAAGATACAGTTTAGCAATTTTTACAAACCATTCACACATGCTTCTTCATCTTGCAACCTACAATACAGTATGGCTCACAAAATAGAATATCTAACAAGAGCATCAGACAACATATTTCCTCTTCTTGAAACCAAATTCAGGAGCATGTTGCATGCAGAATTTCTCTTCTACAAACTCATGATGGGGGAATTTGTCAGGTGTTACAAAACCTTTTTTTTCACTGGACATTGAAGGTATGGAGGTAGATGGGTTTGTGTTTTCTGATTTTAGGGATTGCTTGACTGATTTTTTGGATTTGTATGTGTTGAGTAATGAGTAGATATAGGGTGGTTGTTGAACTGGTATTTGAGACAAACACCCAATACTCCTACACCACCCTGCTGATGTGTGCCATCCCTACCTACCCCTACTCCTGCCCCTAATCCCAGCTGTACACACAAGGGTACTAAAAACCCTTCCCTATACATCTCAACCCTTGTCAGAATAAAGCTGCACATATTCAAAAATAATGGAGGGAAAAGGCCCGAAAATAGGGCCACATTTTAAATGTTGCTCTTATAAACTTAGAAAGTTGCTAGAGTAAACGGTTTTGTATTACCATAACTTTTTTAGAAGGATATGAAATCTGAAACTCAAAAGTTTGTCATTATTTTGTGAACTCAGTCCTCTGTGATTTGCAAGAAAACCACAAATTTTATGAGGAGCAGACCAAAAACATGAAGCAAAAATCTGGACAGTTGAAAAGGCCTTTCCCCTAATAGTACCAGCAAACAAGACTTCCACACACAAACACTTCAAACATACCAGTAACAAAGCATACCAACACCCCTGTTCCCTTCCTTGTCATTTACTCTAATCCTAACACACGAACACTCACCCCCAACAAAACTCCAGTATTGAAACTCAGGCATTACAACACCCCCTTACTTTATATTTGATGTTGCACTCTTTCACTATTCCTGAACTTGACAAAATGTGCATTTCACCCATCCTGACTCTGTAAAATTCGTTGACCAATGGTAAGTTTAACTAAATGTACTGTATCATCAGACAGATTTATTACAGTTGTTGTTGTTGTGTCTTTCGGATTTTCCTGGATAGGGGTCGCCACAGCGGAACTCCGGTCCGCTAATGATTGGTAGTTGATTTTTACATGCCGAGTTACCAGCCCTGATGCACAACCTTCAATGAAGGTACGCCCATTCATGCATGTCTCCCCGCAGAAGACGTTCTAGCTGAGAATCGAACCGGACAGCATCTTACTGTGAGGTGACAATGCTACCGCAGCACCACCACCGATTTATTACAGCGCTAAGTCAATAAATTGGAGATTTGAAAGCACAGATTAAGATATCTGAGGATCTCATCCATATTTGTTTCATTTTGATTATTGAAGTAGAGTGCAGATCCATCCATATGCCTACGTATTTATCAGACTGTAGTAGTTGTGCGCATTTTTATAGTCGAGGACTCTTTAAGTATCCACCAAATAGCAAATAACATTGTGACTTTAGTAGATTTAGTGTTTTCTATTATTATTTTCCCCGTGCATTGCTTAAAGATATTATATTATAGAGCCAGTCATACATTATTAGCATTTTTGCTGGCTCATAGTTCATAGATTCATGGTTTCTTACTAAGCTTGTTGCTCAGAAGACCATCAGCAAACTGATTCATGTCACCAAGTAGTGGTGGAAGATTAATAGTGTCCATCATTAATTACATTTTTTATTTTATTATTTTTTCCATCTTTTTATTAACCATGTAAGCCTGTTGCACAAAGTGCCCCTTTTCAGGACTGACCTGGGAGAACTGTCTGAGTGACTTTCTCAGAGTCATAGAGTAGTTAAATGGAGGTGGAGGATTCAGGGCTGACCTGGGAGAACTGTCTGAGTGACTTTCTCAGAGTCATAGAGTAGTTAAATGGAGGTGGAGGATTCAGGGCTGACCTGGGAGAACTGTCTGAGTGACTTTCTCAGAGTCATAGAGTAGTTAAATGGAGGTGGAGGATTCAGGGCTGACCTGGGAGAACTGTCTAAGTGACTTTCTCAGAGTCATAGAGTAGTTAAATGGACGTGGAGGCTTCAGGGCTGACCTGGGAGAACTGTCTGAGTGACTTTCCCAGAGTCATAGAGTAGTTAAATGGAGGTGGAGGCTTCAGGGCTGACCTGGGAGAACTGTCTGAGTGACTTTCTCAGAGTCATAGAGTAGTTAAATGGAGGTGGAGGATTCATGGCTGACCTGGGAGAACTGTCTGAGTGACTTTCTCAGAGTCATAGAGTAGTTAAATGGAGGTGGAGGATTCATGGCTGACCTGGGAGAACTGTCTGAGTGACTTTCTCAGAGTCATAGAGTAGTTAAATGGAGGTGGAGGATTCAGGGCTGACCTGGGAGAACTGTCTGAGTGACTTTCTCAGAGTCATAGAGTAGTTAAATGGACGTGGAGGAAATCCAATCCCTTCCACCCTTCATTATTGGAAGCAGCTTGTTAAAAGTTCAGAACTGGCAGTTGCTGCAGTTTAAAAGGAAAAAAAGAGTTTATTTTTGTTGGTAACAGAGCTTCAGGACTGAAGCGCTTTAGTGCTCACTCAGGCATCTGCAAGCTGTTGCTCTAGTCTATCAGGAAAACTTCCAGAACTTCGGAAGTGAAGTGCTTCAGTGCTCCATGTGTGAGCTGTAGCAGCTGCTTGTTACAAATGTAGTTGTTATAAGGAAAGAAGAGTTTTTTTGATCCACAACTAGAGTTGGAGGGGTGAAGAGCCACATTGGGGGTTGGCACTGGATACCAGGATATATAGCTACACCTCTGATACAGTTAATATAATAATCCATTCCTTATTGATAAGGCTAATTCAGCCAGAGACACTAAGGCATTAATTGAGCCTTACTGAAATGGTCAAACTGTAAAAATATCATAGCAGCACAATTCTTGACCAATTAGTAGATCAATAGTTACCTCCCCCTCCACTCAAAATATATGGCACTCCTGAATGTATCCTATGCAGAAGATGGGAAAGGTCTGTAATAATTATATTTTATTTGCAATGCATTCTATGCTTGTTTCCAATCCACAACATCAGAACTGTAGCTCCATTCCTCTGCTAAGTTAGGAAGGAGGAAAGAGAAATCATAATAGTATCCTGTTTGCTATAGTATGGAAGTCTGACTCTAGTTACAAAGTTACAGCTTGGACATGCTCACTCAGGAAATGGGAGGCAGAATTGAAGGGGGAATTTAACTGCATCTTATTTCCAGTGCACTGATCTGTATGTGGTAAAATATAATAAACGTCTAACAACGTGTTAGCAATGTTCATTAGACACACACAGTCAAGGATTTCTGTTCATTCATCTTTTTCCCTTTTTTCTTTGTCAGTATATGATAAGATACAAGGTAACCACCACCTCTTTCAAAGAAGGCAGGCAGGGCTGCTCCCTCAAATCTATAAGTACTCTGTCCTCTAAGAAGCAAATAGTAATAAAATGTATAACATCAGTTAGCATTAGAAATGAACATATTAGTTTTGCACTGAAGAATACAGTACTGCAGTACTTAAAAATATATAAATTGAAACAGTGCCAACATATCAGGAAATGCAGGCCGACATATTACACCAAATTGCTTTGATAAATCTTGTAAACATTGTTTATCAAATACTGCATTATTTGCATTTAATAAATAAAACTGAAACTATTACTGCTGTCATTTTATACCATGAGATAAAAGCATTTGCACTGCAATGCTCTTGAGTCCTTTTTCTTGCCTCTTTTTTGGCTCCTTCTGCAGATCCATTTGAGTCTAGGGAATTTTAGCTGCACTCAACTTAGGTACAGAACCCTCCCCCATCAGTACCAGGTCTGCTTCCCAGGATGAGAGTGGTTCCTTCTCCACTGTGGGCACCCCGTGATCGGGCAACCTGAAAAGCCACCATCCTGCGCTTCAAGACATGGTAGGGGCTATAATGGAGAGAGCTGGGGAGATGTCATGGGGTCCATATCTCAGTCTACTTCAGTGGATGCAAGACTCACTGTCTCAGTCAGCTCTGTCCAACAACCCACCAACAACCTTGACAACCACAATATCTGGGTCCCACTGCCCCAAAACATTAACACAGGAATCCATTTGGGAATCTCAGGTCTGGGTGAAAATGGTTGTGGCAGTCACATATACCCTTCCTCGTGTGTTTTTCTGCCTTCTGTCTGTCTTTCTGTCTCCTCTTCCATTTTGAACCCTACATTGTCAGCATCCTCCCGTCTGTCTTTGTCAGTCCCCTCATCTCTTTCCTAATCCTCAAACCAGACCATACTACCCTATCTCCTTCCACATCTTCCATTATATATCTCTTGAAAGTATAGGTGGCTCTATCCCCACTAAAAAACCCATCTATCCTCTTCCCTTCCATCTGTATAATCTTCCTAACACTTTTCTGTCGTGCTTTGTTTTCCTTGTTTGTAACTTTATAGATTAGTACTAGAGTATTTGCCCTTGGGGGGCATTTTAAGCTTAGAAAGTGTAACTCATACAAGAATCAAACCCTGCACCTTGTGTCTGTAAGGCAAACATCTTAACCATTATGCCAACCTCCCTCTGGTGCAAATCTTCCTCTTGTCTGCTTTGTCCCTTTTTTTTCTAATTTCTGGTTTCCCTATTTCCTTACCTATAAAATACAAAACATGGTGTCCATATAAGCACACCTGCACTGTGAAATAAAAACCTATGAAAGTTACTTTACCCTGTTGGTCAGTGGTTCTTAGCCACAATTCATGCAAACTCTTGCCATAAATTGCCATGATACTAGTGCAACTTGTTGCTTGCTGCCAACTGCCAAACATAGCTACTCTGGAACTTACAAACGTGCAACAGCTACACGTGTGTGTGAAACTTTTGTACATTCTTGCACTGTTCTTTGCGAACTTTACACGCTTTCAGCTCTGCAGAGTTTAGGTGGGCATTTCTTCACAAGCTTAAGATGTTTCAAAACCAGCATTGCTGATTTGCAGTTATTGCATTTACATATCGGTATGGTTCTCATGTTTACCTTACCTTTGTGTGCAGGGCAAAGCTATAAATACCACCTAACATTTTTTGCCCCTCAGCACTCTCACATGGAGGTAACACACCAGTGGAAAAAGGTCAAAGACTACTAGCAATGAAGGCCATTTGTTTTACCCTCAGTGTGGGATTGCAAATCACAGAAATTATAAGTTCAGAGGCAGTTGTGCACACAATAAAACATCAAAGCATTACAAGCATCACTAAAACTCTGCTGCCTAAACAAATGACAGATTTATACAAAAACCTCAAATATATGGTATTTGAAGAAGCTACCTGCTGATTTCCATAGCAGAACAAAACAGCACTGTCGATAACATGATTTTCAATTCAAAGACATTCCTGTTTAAGTAATTAGTTGCCAAAGCCCCTACATAAAAATATTTTGATGAAAATAGCCACTTAGATTTCCATTCAATGCCAGTCATAATAATAACTGGTGCAGTGTTACTTTATGAAAAGAAACCAGTTGCATGTAGTTTGAGAGCATTCATTGAGTGCCTAAAAAGAGATGCTGTGAATGAATGAAAGGAACAGTTTACATATGTGTATGGCTGTGCAAAAGTTCACCAAGATATAATGAAGGGGTTCAAACTGAAAGCAATCATAAGCCATTACAAGAGTATTTTCAAAAAGTCATTGCACAAGGAACCACCACAATGTTGCTGCATTTGCAGAAATATGACAAGAGTGAGTTACACGCCTGGAGATCAGTTGTAAATAGCATATATGCTGTGTTACTCATATTTACAGAAGAAACCGAATCTCTAGGGGGATGAAATGGAAATTCACTGGGTTATACTTTAATTGCCCGTGACTGAAAAGAATCACAGAGAATCTCAGAACAATGGCGGGGATGTACTGAGGAAATTCTAAAAATTAGAATGTTAAATGAAGAAGTGGCAGTGGCAAGACCAAAGAAAAATCTCAAGGTACTTCAACCTTATTTTCATTGTCAAGAGATGCGCAACAGATTGGCTATGTTGTTCAAAACAAATAATCATTCCAAATCAGCTGAGAAAAGCAATGCTGAAGAAGATAGAAGTCACATTTGTAAGCACCGAGAAAGAGAGTGCTATAGATTAGTTTGGCCAACAGTTTCAGCACACTACGAGTAGCTATTGTTGTGATGGACAGTGTATCAGTGTATAATAACTCACATTAAAATGTTTTGCTGACACTCTCATCTACTTTGTGGACTCTGAGGAGCTAAGGGCTGCAAAACATTTTCTGTTGTGTTACATTATACATTTATGGACCATATTTTAATAAAAAAGAAATAATAAATAATAAAATAAAAAAATAATACAAACATTTTTAATAAAGGGCTTCAGAAGCACTTTACTAAAACCAAGGCCCAAACAAATTTAGTCTATAATAGGAGGATGTTATCTTGGAGCAAAAGTGATATGTGTCTATACTCTAATGGACACATCATTGCGCATATCCAATGCTGTGACCATTCAACTCCATGGACATTTATGACACTTTACCTGTGCTGTTGCCACAGAGGTTAAAGTTTGTTGTATACACTCTGTAGCATTAGCATGCAAGAAATGTCATTTTTTTAATTTTTTTTAATTCTTTTTAATGTTGACAAGGCAAAATTTTTAGCTAAGAAGAAACACTGGCAGTTTATGGGCCACATACTATGGTGCACAGGTGAGTTTATATGTATTAGGAAATCAATTTAAAATAAGAATCCAGGAAAATCATTTATGTTCAGTTTAGTTACAGGATGACTGTTGTCCAATGCTACCTACGTGATACATACTGACAAATGCTCGAGTTTCTAGACATTGTAAAATTCATAGATCTTATATATTAAAATGTTGTTACTGCATCACAGGATATCTGTGCAAGACATGTTATTCCTGATCATGTTACATGATGGTTCTTGATATGGAAGTGCAAAATTCAAGAGGTTTTCAGAGAAATGGGTGATCACACATAGGCATTGATTACAAATTATGAGGAGCCTAATGGTCACGTTGAAAGAATTACCCCAAACTATGTGAAGCATTTCATAACGAAATCATGGAGCATTGACACTAGCTGTCACATTGCTTTGCTGAACTATGCAAATACTCAACTGGAAAGTGTTGGTTTATTCCTTGCAATGTTTTTGTGTGTGATGACTCCTAAAAATAAAGTCCAAGTACAAGAGAGAGACAGAGGCAGAATCAGCCAAGATGAAAGCTTTTATTATGATCTGAAGGACAGGTGTAAGGTGAGAATTCTGTGAAGCTACCAGAAGAAACAGTAAGAATCATGGTTTTGAACTATGAGTAACCAAAGTAATTTGTTGCAAAATTTTCAGATGTCAAAGCGCTGAGAAAGAAATATGTAATATTAAGGTAAAATGAGTGATAAGCCTCTATGAGACATTGAGGGCCAAGCAGAAAACTGGTGAGTCCAAAAGAGACTTCTGAGATGTCCAGATCCATACTTGGAGTATTGAGAGAGTACATGTAAGAATTGTTACCAGATTTATTGTTACATGTCAGACTTCATTAACAACTCTAGAGCATTGAGAAAACAGATGTAATGACAGTCTTCAGATCTGTTGTCACAAGTTAAAGTTCCTGGGCACCTCAAGAGTGTTGAGACAGCAGATGTAAGAACTGTCACCAAATCTGTTGTTACATGTTAAACTTCCAGAGCATCTGTAGAGTGTCAAGACAGCAGATATAAGAACTGTCACCAGATTTTTTGTTGTTACAAACTTCCAGAACATCTGTAGAGTGTTGAGACAGCAGATGTAAGAACTGTCACCAGATCTGTTGTTTTTGCATCTTAAACTTCCAGAGTATCTGTAGTGTCGAGACAGCAGATGTAAGAACTGTCACCAGATCTGTGGTTGCCACATATTAAATTTCCAGCTCCATTTTCAGCTGCAAGTGCCACTGATGTAAACTGCTTCCCCTAATATCAAATTTCTTTACCAGGTCAGTCCCAGTAGCCAAGTAGCCTCTTCTGGGGAGATGTGAGGTTGTATTCACACACTGACTAGGTGAAATTTGGCTAGGGCATAAAGGAAATTCCTCTGTTCCTTTTGATAAGTGCCATGGGAGCTTTAACATCTACCTGAGTTACCATCGACTCAGGTGGATGGGACCTCAGTTTAATGTCTCATGTGAAGGATAGCACATTCAGGAGTGCAGCACCCATAATGCTGCATTGCAGTGCTAAAGAATGCAAATGAATCTAATCAGCTAGAGTGAGCACAGATCCCACAGTCTTCAGAGCTTCCTGAACTAAGGATAAATGTGCCACCTTCTGATACTCATTAAGGTATAGGTCTGACAAATTGCCAGTTGATTATAGAGACAGTTTATGAGACAGTTTATGAGCTAATGATTTCAACACAATGCTCTTCTTATGCCTGCTGAAATGTAAACAATGTGTCTTATTTATTATCAAAGAAAACTCAAATGAAAATAATTTAATATATGAAATAAAATAGTGTAGTAGGTATAATGTACTGTGTTCATATGTCCAACACTTCTGTTGTCTACCTAAATAAACATGGAAAATATTTAGCTCTAGAAAGGATGGACATATTGGGCCTGACTCCAAAAGACTTGCTGTCATAAGTGACCACTTACACTGAGAGCATGTCTTTTGGAATCTGGTCCCCAGTGTAAGCTTGCTTATAGATCAGCTTTACACTGAAATGGGTCACTTACAGTGAGAGCAAGTATTTTGGAATCTGGCCAAACATATCCTAATGTTCCTTTAAATTATTAGCACCTTTTTTCATAACTGAGTGCCAGCATATAAACTGATTGTGTGTTGTGAACTCCTGTACTGTTGTGTGGATGAACTAGTTGTTGTTGTCGTTGTCTTTCGGCTTTTCCCGGTTAGGGGTCGCCACAGCGGAACTCTGGTCAGCTAATGATTGGCAGTAGATTTTCACAAACGCCGAGGTGCCAGCTCGACATTCAACCTTCATTGAAGGCACGCCCATTTATGCATGTCTTTCGAATGCCCACCCAACCGCAGGGAGGACATGCAGACTCCACACAGAAGGCACTCCCCGCACTCCAGCCGAGAATCGAACGAGAGAACCTCTTGTATGGATGAACTAGTAAAGCTTAGAAACTGGCAACACAATATGGGCCACGTTTCTATTTCTTTTTCAGGTTTTAGTAAAACGTTTTGTCAGATCCAGACTAAAAAAGCCAAAAATATATAAATACTTTGTGAACAGTGAATGATATTTAAAAAGTACAATGTTTTCAGTAAGTCTTTATATTACTACAGCAATATATTCTAAAGCAAAAAAGACATTTCTGTATTTTTTTACAAACACCTTTACATATCTTGGAAACTGCTGTTCAGTCATTTTTAGAGTTCATATGATGGCAAAAATTCCTTTCTGTCTGTTTTTGGGATATTTACAGAAATATGAAGGAAGGTGCCTATATGCATAATTAACAGTTTAAACAACACTCTATAGCACTCAAGTTGTATAACTTATTGTGTTAATGTCATTTTTTATCATCATCTAAAGTTTCAGCTGATACCATGTAATAAATGGTTTGTTGCCTAGATTTGTCACTGTTAAACTTATTATCTTAATGCTAAAACAACTGGCAATATCATCAAATGTAATGCATTATACATTGATAGCTTCATGTGTTTTTTCTGTTACTCACCATGACATTTCACATTTTGGCTGTAATAACATGTAGCGCATTCATTTACAAAAATATTAATATAAATATGAAAGTATGCATAAGTGACAAATGAAGGTGAATGTCTCCCTTGTTCTGCACAACCTACTGTTTATTTTATTTATTTAACATTTGTTTACCGGGAAAGTCTGACTGGGTCAGGAACCCATTTCCAGTGGAGCCTGGGGAGAAAAGCTCCAAGTGATACATGAAAGTTACAGTTATACATAAACAAGACAACAGCAAGTATTAAAGCACAAATTAAATAAGTAATGAATACTAGATAAGTACACAGAGGTAATTACAGTAATAAACCACATACTAGATAGACAATACTAAATAGAAGTAATGTGGTAGATTACAACTTTTTTTTTCATCCGGTTGGATTAAGGCAAAAAGTGAGAGTCAGGCAGAGGGTCAGAATATTAGAAGCAAGCATATGCTTAGCAGAATTGTGGAGTAGGATGTAAATAGTTAAGGGTGAAAAATACATAATGTTTCTTAGTTTGATATGTTAATGGTTAGTGGATGGAATTCATGGTCTAGGTATTTCCAGATGTAGAAAGGAAAGGCCCTAGAGAATGGATGGAGTTTAGCTGTTAGGGAAAGAGCAGGGGCAGGTCTGATTACAAAGAAAATGTTTTTTGAGGGTGTGTTTGAGGTTGTTAAAACATTCAGTGGTAGTAATGTCTGTTGGTAGATAGTTCCAGAGCTTGGCGGAAGCATAAGAGTATAACACTCTTTTGTCTGGACTGTAGATAGTTAGGAATTGTTTGTTTTCAGAGCAGAGAGCTCTGGTAGGGATGTAGGGTTTTAGGACAGATTTGAAGGCTGGGCAACTATCAGGTGTATATACCATTTTATGTGCAGAAGACACCTGAACTAGGTTTATGTGGTGTGTGAGTTCAAACCAGTTTAGTTCTTTCAGAGCTGTGATGGGAATGATTGGAGTGGCCTGTGGCAAATTTGGCAATTTTATGGTAGCAGGAATAGAGCTTGCTTTTAAGAGATTATAAATTGGTGTATAAGGGGGGTACCTGTAAGACAGAGGGAAGCAAATAGGTGTTGGTGAGTGTTTTTCTGGTGGAAAGTTTTTTATCTAAAGAGTGTTCCTAGTTTGATGTGCATTTTTTAATGCTATTGCAGATGTGGTGTTCGAACATTAGTTTGCTGTCTGCGGTAACACATAATAGCTTAGCTGTGGAAACTGTTTCAATTTCTGTATTATCCTGAGAGAAAATGATAAAGTCACATGAGACTGGTTTTGCTGAGAAAAGCAAGAGTTTTGTTTTTTTAGGATTTAGGAGTAGCTGGGCTTCTTTCAGCCATGTCTCTATTGAGGTGAAGGTAGTTTGGGTGAGTTGTTGGAGATACTGTGTGTTATTAGAGAAGGAAATTATGATAGTGTCATCTGCGTATTGGATAATGGAGCTAAAGGGTGATAAGGTGTGAAGGTTGTTGGTCAAAACATTGAAGAGTAAACATCCAAGGATGGACCCTCGTGGTACTCCAGTTGTGTTGGCTTGATATTGGGATAATTTATTTTGCCATTTAACCCATTGTTGGTGGTTGGATAGGTAGCTTGCAAACCACTGGAGGGATGGTGGGATGCAGCCTACAATGGATAGCCGGTAAAGAAGTTTGTTGTGGGACACTGTGTCAAATGCCTTTGATAAGTCTAGTAGTGAGACAGAGGTGATATTACCAGAGTCAATGGCTTTGGAAACAGTGTCCATGAAGGAGATTAGGGCAGTGGTGGTGTTGTGTGATGAGTGAAAATCATGTTCGGGAGGGGTAATTAGTTTATTTTGGATGAGATGGTGAAGCAATTGCCTATGTATGCATTTTTCTAGGAGTTTGGAAAGAGGAGAGAGGATGCAGATCTGTCGATAATTGGATAGTTTGTTGGAGTTGCCCCCTTTATGTAAAGGGATGATACTAGATTTTTCCAGAGGTTAGGGACATTGGACTCTGCTATGGAGAGATTTATAAGGATGCTGACAGGATATGCTATGGCTTCTGCAGCACGTTTTATGTATTCGGGGGGGAATATTGTCAGAAGAGTGGGAGCATGGTTTTAGTTTTTGGAGTAGTTTTTGGATGAGAGAGGTAGGGACAGGTTTAAGAGAAAAGGGGATAGAAGATGTAGAACTAGTTTGTTGAGGAGGTGAAGGGTTTTTTTGTTTGTGCAGGACTCATGAGGTAAGGGTGGAGGGGGATCAGAGTTGGGGTTTGAGGTAGTTGTGGCAGTGGGATTTGCTAACAGTTTGTTTATGCTGTCTATAAAATGAGAGTTAAGCAGGTTGGCTATCTCTGAGGGAGTTTTGCCAAGGGGTGGTAATGGAGTTTGTTTACATCTTGGGGTAAGGAGGTTTGAGATGTATTTCCAAAATTGTTTTGGGTTACTTTTGTGGTTTGCCATTTGGTTGGAAAAATGATTTTTTTTTTTGTCTAAGTTCACTAGCTTTTTTGCTTTGTTTTGTAACTGTTTATATTTGATTAAGGCTATCATCAGATTTGTTATTGTGCAATTTCTTCCAGGCTTTATCTCTATCTTGTAAATGTTGTTTGGTATTTTATGTTAGCCAGGGAGCATGGCTAGTTTTTATTCTTTTGGTGTTGGAGGAGGCTATCCTGCCAAGAGTATTTAGAAATATATTGTTGAATATTCAAGGGCATCTTCTAGTGGTAGTGTTTTAAATGGATTCCAGTCAGCGTGTTTTAGGAGTTCATTAGACCTTTTTTGGTCTTGTGGTTCTGTATGTGTGGGTTCTTGTAGTTTGTGGTGTGGATCTATATATGAATATGTGTAGATGGTCACTAAGAGTATTGGGTAGCTCTATATATAAATATGGGTAGGTGGTCACTAAGAGTTTTGGGTAGTACTGTTTCATGTGTTCCCTATCATTACTTGTTAAGTTGGCTGGTTCAGGAAGCCAACTCCAAATATTATTATGGCCCTGCAAGGAGTTATAGGTATTAAGTGAAAACAAGTCAAAAGGGAAGGACATGCAGCACTCCTCTAGAACAGACACACACACACACACACACACACACACACACACACACACACACACACACACACAGATATATATATATATATATATATATATATATATATATATATATATATATATATGGGTCTACTTCTGATTGCCGAAAATTCACTTTCTCGACAACTAGAACATCGAACCCATTAAAGAGAAAGTGCACTAAATCGCGCGCACAATTTAACCTACCTGGGAAGTGAATCAGAAAATCAAGAGCTTTGAGGTAGTTATGCTAACCAGGACCCCACTGCACAGCTCGCCATGACCTCACTGCACAGCTCACCATGACCTCACTGCACAGCTCGCCATGACCTCACTGCACAGCTCACCATGACCTCACTGCACAGCTCGCCATGACCCCGCTGCACAGCTCGCCATGGCCCCACTGCCCAGCTCAGCATGACCCCACTGCACAGCTCACCATGACCCCACTGCACAGCTCGCC
>NC_056746.1:704011902-704134402 GCF_019279795.1 Protopterus annectens | reverse complement strand
CATCTGTATATAAGGCATCAACAGGAAATCTGCACTTAGTGCAGAGTTCAGAGCTACATTCCATCAGTCACCTCACGTTATGTGAAGTGAATTAACAACTACAGTATGTTGTATGCCTGTGCTCTGGTAACACAATCCTAGCGCTAACAACAGTCCCATAGAAATCTAACTGAGGTAGGGTGCCTCATCTGTGGAATCTTAAGCTCCTTTCTGCTGCATTTGATTCCAGCTTGTCAAAGTTGCCACGAAGCATGCAAGGTGCTATGAAAAATCTGTTGGTCAGAAACTGGCAGCATGTTTTCACTCTTAGCCCTTTCAAAGCCTGCCCTGTGGTTACTTTGAATATTCATATTCATCTAACCACTCATCTTCAGCAATGGCATCTAAATGTTGACAGCACATTCATGTCGCTTCCGTTTAAATCCCCACTCACTTATAGCTCAGTCGATCAGCGGAGTGTTTAACATGGACTTTGCTCAGCTGCAGATAATTTAGAAACTGTATTAGCAGTAACTAAGCAGAGAAACTGCTAATTTAGGGAACATAGAAGCCTTGTACATGACACAAGGTGAAATGTCAACCAGCTAAGCATAATGCTGCCAGCTTTGTGTAACAAACTAGAGATTAGTTACATCACTTTGCTTGTCTAACCTACTCAAAGATGTATATAAGAAAAAGTATAGAAAACACATGATTTTTCTGGTTTATTGTCGCTCCTTCACACAAAAGTGTAAAAGCTTGGGAATTATTTGGGGTGTCCTAGCCAAGGTGCTAAGAGATGCATAAGATTACAACCTTGCATGAAAAGAGAGCTGCCTAATCATCAACAGTAAAGCTGGGGGGAAATTATACCTGGAAGACTACCTATGAGCATTCTCTAAAAACGTCCAGCTCTCCAGAAATCTCAGAAAAAAAAAGCTGTATTCTGACGGTCTTCTGCTGTATTATGAAGTCAAAGGTTACTAAAGAAGAAACAAACACAACCTCTCACACTCTCTAAAAATCTTCTTTCTTTGAGCAGTAGAAAATAGAGCACTGGAAAGGTTTTCCACACTGCATTCCATTTTTCCTGAGGTATATAAGTAGTTCTTATAACCTTTTCTGAATTTCTTTTTTAAAGTCCAGCATTTCTGCAGGGATATTCACTGGGCTGGTTTATATACTGATGATAAATCTATACTGTTAGCGCAAGCTGATGTCATCTCTAATGCAATGTCCTGTGCATTTTGTCAGATCACTGACTAAAATCAAAAGAAAAAAATTGATATTTACATTCTTCAGATTTAATCTTTTTAACCCATTTGTCTAACTAGTGAAGATTCAAGTGATTTCTTTCTTTCTTTGTGAATAGTGGATAAGGAGATACGAGTGGAGGGTGCTTGTAAACGGATGGTAAAAGTGTGCTTACCTGGTGTAATCTGCAGGTAATCTAGCCAGCGATGCTGTTCAGCACCCAAACCAGATGCTGTCTGAGCAGCGATAGTCCTTGGTGCTATAATAAGGTAAGGTAGACCTAAGTAAATGTTGCTCATGCACAGACTAGTTGCCTTGTGACTGAGGTAAAGTTCCAAGGTGTTTTTTATAGGAAAATTTCAACTTCTGGTGATTGCGTATATACAAGGCACCAGTAACCCCCACTGCGCAAAGAGCAGCTTTGCACAAATGCAAGGATTCTACACATTTGGAAAGCCTTTTTTTGACCCATCTAACTTCCAAAGACATGTCCATTATATCCAAAAGAGTCTTAATTTCCCTTTACTCACATCTTATTAGACCTATTATTGAATACAGTGCACCTTTTGGCATGTATTTATCTAAACATATCACACAACTTGAGAGACTTCAGAGATTCATAACTAAAATGATCATTTGGTCTCAAAATCTTATTTATCAGAAGAGACTAGCAGCCCTTCCTCTGAAGTCAGTCTCTTACAGACTCCCCTGGGGAGCTGTATATCCAGCCTTTTGAGCCATGGAAGATCCAACCCACTTTGATCTCCTATTCCTTAGCATTGCTAATGGTACATTAAATACTTAGTTAAAGGAACTGAATCTTGATCAACAGATAAATAAGACATGATGGCATGGTAGATTCATTTCCCAAAGTATTGCTCACCTCTGGAACAAACTTCTACTAAATGTCAAACAAAGTAGCAGCCTTGCCACCTTCAACAGAAACCTACCTAACTGGATGGGCAGCCACAAATTATTTCCCAGTACCTATTAAAATATGAGCCTATGAACTGCTGTGATCATAAATTATCTGGTCCTCTCCACATCATGTGGGAAATAGGTTAGCTATAACTTTTGACAGAATGGATGTTATATAGAAATAATGACCTGACCAAAGGTGTTGTAAGGTATAATGCCAAAGATGGAGGTTCTCACCGTCCCAGGAAGAAATGGTTTAAAAAGTCCATCCATCCATCTATCCTTTGATTTTCCATTCCTGCTTTATTCATTACTGGGCCAAAGGATATTGTTAAGTGAGCAACAAATGGAAGGTAAAATTAGTCCTAGAGGGGATCTCAGTCCATCAAAAGATGTACATATGCCAAGTCACAACACACATACACACACACACACACACACACACACACACACACACACACACACACACACACACACACACACACACACACACACACCTAGGAGCAATTTTAGGTATCATCTGTTCACCTACCCAGATTTCTTTGAGATGTGGAAGGAAACTGGCAATACCTGCACAAGAAACTACATGTAGCAGGGACACAAGGAAAACAGCTAATCTCAGTATAGAATGGTACCCATTTTGGTAATCAAACTGGAGAGCCAAATGTCATGTGACTGCAGCACCAAGTAGTGTACCACTGCCATCATTACAGTCTATTTGCATGTTTATTTATTTGTATTTGGCAATGAGAAGGTCCAACTGAGTCAGGCAAGACCCCTTTTTAGTGAAGGCCTAAACAAAAACAGATCTCCTGCCATTGATAGCTCACTCTGGAATAGAACCCCAATCCATATTCGACAGAGCTCCTCTCTGACCCTCTTCAAGAGAAATCTTGATGAGTGGATGGGTAATCGTAAGTTCTACCCTGGGATCACTTCAGGAGTCCTGTTAGACAGAGGCCCAGGTTACTAATCTAATGGGGAGGCGAAAGCCATCACTCTGTGGCTAGGCTTATAAATGCCCCTGGGCAGATAGCCTAGTACTTACCTATGAACCTATGAACCTAAAAAAATGCAAAGAGATTACAGCAGACACTTTGTATATACAAACAATATTTGAAGTGTGGTGATTACAGATTCAACATAGACTAGGTGTCTGGGTGTGTGTGATGAGTAACAGTTATCTAAGAAGCAAAAGTCAAAAAAGGGGGGATTGCATTGAGGAAGGCAGTAGTTAGGGTACCAGGTTGCAGAAGAGTGGGAACAAGAATACAAGCAAAGAAGGAGATCAAGAGTTGAAAGATGACAGAGATCCAAAAATACTAAAATGTGTAAAAATATAGTGGATTGAGTGTAAAAATGGAGGAGGGGAGCTTGCATTTTAAATCTGCATGATCAATGTTATAGAAAAGAAGAGGTTAAGGATTAACGTCAATAGTTAAGAAAAGAACACAATTCTAGAGTTACAGATGAGAGGAGTAACTCTCTGTTATGAGGGGTGGAATTGTGTGTCAGAGAAGACTACAGTTGTGTAAAATCTTAACATAACAGTAGACTGTCTTCTCTTCACTGTTGCAGTATTCCTTGCATAAAGGATCTCCTGCCATTGATAGCTCAACGGCTGCAGTATACCAAAGCCTTTAGCACTTAGAGCTGCCATACGTCACATGTATGCTCTCCACGCAAGTTATAGGGCATTCATGTGATGTATGGATGTACATACTCAGAATTGAAAAAGCCCCAGGATGAACAGAATGCCCCTAGGGACAAGGAAAACTGTGCATCCAGAAGGAGAGAAAGAAGAGTTATCAGGCCAGAAGAGCAGTAAGGAAGGAGCGAATACTGCAACAGTGAAGAAAAGGACATCTGCTGTTATGGTAATATAGAGTGGCAGAGAAGAATCCTCCAGAAACAGGATAGTCCTGGCAAAGCCATCTCATGCCTGGGAAATAACATCTAAGTTGTAATGCTTTGTGAAAATAAGAACAGAGGGCCAGGAAGCAGCCTCATGACTGCAACTGGTGTCCAGCCTCTTGAAAAAAGCATCGGAGAAGGCAACTGCCCTGGTAGAACGAGACTTTATTGATGAGGAAAGACATTTACCATGAAGCAAATAATAAAAAGTTTGGCCTTAGAAATCCAAGAAGAGCTGGTTTGCTTAGAAACAGCTAAATCCAAAGACCTAGGATGAAAGCAAACAAAAAGCTATTCAGATTTGTGAATAACTTTAGTTTTATCCAAATAACATCTGAGCTGCCTATGCAAATCCAAGCTGCAAAAAACCTTCTCACTGGCAGACAGTGGAGAAGGAAAAAAAGGAGTGAAGATAAATAGACTGATTAAGGAACAACTCAGTGACCACCTTGGGCATAAAACAAGGATTAATATGAAGAGACAACCTGTCTCTGTGAAAAGGTAAGAAAGAAAGAACAGCCATGAGAGCCTGAAGTTTAGACACTCACTTATCTGAAGTGAGAGCCAAAAGAAGAACAGTCTTCAAATACAATGTTGCAAGAAAGCTGAAGAAACAGGCTGAAAAGGAGCCTGAGTCAATTTTTCATGTACAAAAGTGAGGTCCTAAAAATGGCAGGATAGGCTTCCTGGAAGGCCTGATATGAAGGATGCCTTTAAGAAATGGCTTGACCTGAAATCTTGAGGCCAGAGGAAAAAGAGTCAAAGGTAGACAAGCAGAAGTTGCTGATGGGTAAGCTTTCACTGAAGAATATGCTAACCAATCATATAATACTTCACACAAATAAGAGAGAACCAGAGGAACCTCCACAGATAGGAGATCCTGATAGTGAGTGAGGCACCAAACAGAAAATCAATTCCATTTGGGCATATAAAATTTCCTGACAATGTGTTTCCTGGCATCCTGCAGGACTTGAAGCACATCATTAGAAAATAGGTGCCTAAAAGGGATCAAAACCCTATCACCCATAGCATCAGCTTAAGAGTGGACAAGTGAGAATAGATAAGAGATCCCTTGTCTTGTGCAAAGCTCCAGTCGGTGAGGTATCTTTTGGTGATTGCTCCTGGCTAAGTGAGACAGAAGGGAAAACCAATGCTGCTTGGCCAAAGGAGAGTCACTAACATGATTTTGGGAGAGTCCTTCCCGATCTTGAATAGGACTCCTGGTAGCAGAGTAAGGGGAGAGAAGGCATACTGAAACACCCCCTTCCAAAGAAAAGACAGATTGCCCACTTTCCAAGCCAGAGGACTTGGAACTCTGGAACAGAATAGAGGAAGTTTTTTGTTGAGAGGGGAGTCAAAAAGATCTACCTGAAGAATACCCCATTGATGGACAATGTCCAGGAACATGTCTATTTGAAGCATCCATTTGTGAGGTCGTGTGTTGAACCTGCTCAAAGAGTCTGACAATAGATTGTGCTCCGAGGGAATATAAACTGCCTAAAGAGTCACTTGATACTGGACAGCTAGATCCCAGACCCGAAGAGCTAGTCTACAAAAAATATAAAACTTTGTACCTCTTTCTTGTTCACATACCACATCACTGTGATGTTGTCTGTGGAAATTTTGAGGGGCCCAGGATGAAAGAGGAAATAAAAAGCCTGGAGATTTAGAAGCTGGGCAGTCATCTCTTTTATATTGATGCGGTTTGACCTCTAATGCAGAGGCCAGAGACCCTGAAACTTGAGAGATCCAAAAGAGGCACCCACATCCCTTGTCTGAGGTGTCTGTAAAGAGATACAAATAAAACACATTCAAATTACTATACATTTAAGTTAACCTTCAGGTTACGTCCCAAAGGAAATGATGTATTGAAATTAATGATGTATTGAAATGAATGATGAACCTGGTTTCTAAAGCCAATAATCTTTCCCTAAATAACTCCCCATGTTGGTATATAGGCTAACCTGGAGGTTAACTTGAATGTATAGTAATTTGAATGTATAGAAATTAAATGCATAATGTTTAATGTACTGTTTTCAAATGTGGGAAACATGGAATATTGGGGTAGTTTAAGTAAACGTGGATATATCACTTTAATTTGCATGCATTTGTAATGGATATATTAATTAAAATGAGTATTACCATAATTAACTGTTGATTGAAGTGAGATATATTGAATGTTTTTCTGGTGTCATTTATCCCTTCAAGGCTTTGTAGCCAAGGTACCAGGATACACCAGTAAAGGATTTTTTTACCTGGTAGACTCTAGGTGTTTTATTTTTTTTTAATTTTTTTTTGTGTCTGTAAATAGCTCTTGAGTTGAGATTGGAGATTGGAAATGAAGCCCCAGGTTGAGAGAAAATTGATGAATCCGCCACTGAAGCTCAAGCTTGAGACAGGGAAGGAAGGGTATCAGGCAGTCCAGAGGGTGGCAATGTTGGATCCACACTGGCTTGAGGTACCGCTGAAGATTTCTAATGTGGAGCCTGTCCAGAGGGAGCATGGGGATATTGGAAGTAATGAACCTGAGGACCCTGAGAAATTCCCAGTTTGTGACTGACACCAGAGGAAGAAGAGACTGGAAAAAAGTAATAAGAGCTAGGGCCTTGGGGAGAGGCAGAAATGCAAGCATGGGGATGGTCTGGAGCCTGAAAACAAGGAAAATATGATCCTATGAAGAGGACAGAGATGATTTCTGGAAGTTTATGGTCAAACCCAGACTCTGCAACAGGGAAATAGTAAACTGGAGATCCTACAGAAGAGCATCGGGGGAAGAAGCTTGAACAAGCAGATTATCCAGATAAAGAAATATCTGAACTCCTCTCAGCCTGCAAAAGGTAATGACAAGAGCAAGGCATTTGGTGAATACCCCTGAAACAGTAGGCAGGGAAAAGGGCAAAGCAGAGAACTGAAAAAGCAAGGAAGAAACAGAGAAACGTAAGAATTTCCTGAAACAGAGATGGAGGGGGATATGAAGGTAGGCACCTCTGAGATCCAGAGAGACCAGAAAGGCCTGGGGTAGAAGAAGGGGAAATAAAGGCTGAAGAGACAACATTCAAAAGGAAGGAATCTTGAGAAAGGTATTGAACTGGAAAGGTTTAGAATTGGTCTTCTAGTACCTTCCTTTCTGGGAACCAGATCATTTTGGAATAAAACCCCTCCCTACCTGGGCAGGGGGCACAGGCTGAATGGTGTTCAGGATCAAAAGATAATGGAGCCCCTCTGGGGAAAAAAAGAAAGTTGTTCCCAAAGAGGTTGAAGGATACTTGAAAAAGGAGAAAATTATTCCAAACCATGAAATAACCCTGGTGGATAATGGACAGAACCCAAGAGTCTGTTGTGATCTTTAATTTGGAAGAGACAGGGAAAATGAAGGGATAAGAGAACATGGCCAAAGAAAAGAGGAAGCAAATTGAAAATGGAATCCAGTTTATCATGAAAACTAGGTTTCTCGGAAGTAGGGGTCTGAGTAGACTTAGCATGAGACACACATTTAGAACCCTTTTTTCCTTTGGGTAGAGGGTGAGACTGCCTGTGAAATGGAGGGACAATTCCAATGAAACATAGGAAACATAAAAATATGTTTCAACTCCTGCAAGAATTTATCCTTACCATGTAGAGACTTAAAATGTTTAGCAGCATCAGCACCAAAAAAATTTTTATTATCCAAAGGAGCATCCGATTTTGGCCTTAATGTCATCAGTCAAGGCCTGAAGACGAAGCCAAGAATAACGCTTCACAGCAGAACCAAATGCAGCAGCCCTGGAGGAAGCATAATCTACATTGTATCTGCATTTAATAGAGCAATGGGTAATGTGAAAGGTAGAACCCACTAGGGAAATGTCAGAGGCCTTCCCCTCTGGGGAAGGTCAGAAACCACTTGAGAAATCTGAGAAAGGAGAGCAAAAGCATACCTGGTCATATGATATTGGTAGTTGTTGACCCAAAAAATGTAAAGTGGCAGCAGTCCAAACCTTTATGCCCATCCTCTCCATGACCCTACTATTCTTATCTGAAGGAAGCAACTTGGTGGAGGGCAACAGCTTGGAGGACATGTCAGAAAATGCAGAAACTACCGAAGAAACAGCAGAAGGGCATTTATAAAGAAATTTACGTTTGTAAGGCGCCTTGTAAAATTTGTCAGGTTTCTTGAGGTCTGAGAATCAGGGGACTACAGAAGCTGCTGAAAAGGTATCCAGGAGGGCAGCCAGAACTGGGGGACCAGATGAAGGCTTAGGAGACTCCATCTGGTGGAGAACATAATACCTATTCTGGATATTAGAGACTTGAGAGCAATCCCAGTTAAAGAATTCGATCATACATGCAACAGTTTAACAGTTTACCCAAAGGAGAGTTCCTCTAAAGGGAAATATGGACTAATACAGTTATCTTCCTCTGAACCATAGTCCAAGGGGGAAGGGATTTGAGAAGAGTAAGCCAGGGACTCTTCCTCTGAATCTTGATCCTCATCTGAGGAGTCCAGTTCCCTAGGTCTTTTAAGAGGAGTGGCAGACCATGGAGGTGGAGGAACAGATACCCTTTGAGGAGGCTTTAAAGCCATTAAAGCATTAAACAACCCCTGGGTAAATTCCTGCCCTTCACGTTGAGATAAATTAACTACAGGGGAAATATGCTTGGTTCTGTTCCTTTTTCTACAGGACATCTTAGGGAAACACCCTTGGAGGATCAAAGCCTTGGCAACACTCACTAGGCATAGTGGGATTCTCCTCTGTCACTAAGATCTGCAGAATCCCCCTTGGTCCCTCAGATATAATCAGCCAAGATTTCCCCTCAACAACTGAAGCAGAAGTTTGTAAAGCCTCCAAGGACATGTGAGAAGTCTGATTCATGCTAGCCCTTGATGGAGTCTTGGCAGAGGAATCTGAAGCAATCACTGGACAATCCTCTGGGCTTGTACTAGCCTTGAGAGTTAAGTTCAGGGAAGCTGGACAGCAGCCATATGAGACCTAAGCTTTTTGCCCTTTTTCTTGCCAATGGTTGACCCTCGGAATGGGAAGACTCTTCCATAGTACCTTCAGCCAGCAACTTAAGACTATGGTTTTAAAGGTAGCTAGATAAGGAAAAGTGATGACTACACAGAGTCATAGGAACAAAAGCTTGGCAGATAGAATACTGTGTATGGTCATGGGAAGCAACCAAACAGAAGAGGAGCTGGTCATGCCAGTCTTTATGGGGAATCTGCCTCCCACACTGACACTTTCAATTTCTGTATGACACAGACTTAACTAGCACTAAAAAAAGAAGAAAGATAATTGGAAACCCCAATAAAACATTTATCTGAAACATGGCTTGAAAACCAGCACAGCAGAAAGATGTTCAGAGTAACATTCAATGGTGTCTTTTGGACTGTTAGCAAAGCAGTTCTGAGTGTGTGTGACTGTATATAACCTTTATGCTATATGCTATGCTCGAGGAGCATACGTGTGATGTATGGCACTCTAAGTACTAAAGGCTTTGGTATAGTCTCCAGACATTGGGCTATCCTTGGCAGGAGATCCCTTACTTAAGGAATACTGTAGCAGTGATATGGAAGGACATCAACTGATTCACCAGGACAAGGGAAGAGCAGGTGCAGACTTTGGAGTTAAGGAGATGGGTATGGATATTAAGGAGATGGGTATGGATATTAAGGAGATGGGTATGGATATTAAGGAGATGAGTATGGATATTAAGGAGATGGGTATGGATATTAAGGAGATGGGTATGGATATTAAGGAGATGAGTATGGATATTAAGGAGATGGGTATGGATATTAAGGAGATGAGTATGGATATTAAGGAGATGAGTATGGATATTTTTCTTGAAAATGTTCTTGAGTTTGAGATTGTCTGAGAGCATTATGGCATCTGGTTTCAGTGTTTGGCCACATGGCAGGAGTACAAGGCTTCACCATGTGCATTGGAGGCCATGCTAATTTAGGTAAAATGTTTGTCTTTAGAACAGCATTCTCTTGTGGGGCAGCACCACTTCAGAAAGATTAGGAAAGGACATTTGGATGTCTGGTGCAGAATAGAGTGGGCTACCTTCAGCTTGGTGTATTGAAGATATGTGTGAAATTCGATCCAATTGTTTTTACGTAGAACAATGCAGTGGTGATTTCTGCTAGGGAGACTGGAGGCAAATTTTGCAGTTTTATTCTAGCATTGCTCTGGTCTTTGTAACTGAGTAGTAGGAAGGTTAGTGTAAATTGATATGCCTATTTAATTTTTATTTTTTATTTATGCTTTGTTGAATGGGTTAGTATCACTAGTATCACTAGGCTACTAGTCTATTTCATCAGAGTTGGCATTTATACTATTAGGAGAAATTTGGCCGGGGAACATCCCCTACTCATTATTTTTGTAATTGCAGAAGAAGTAGCTGGAATTACATGCACACGTCTCAAACTTAGTGCAGTGGCAGCTGGAAGGATGGGCACACGTCTCGATCCTAGTGCAGTGGCAGCTGGGAGGATAGTATGCGGCATGGAAAAGTTGATGGTGAGAGAGAGGAGGTGAATACCAGCTCACAGCAGGAACATTCAGAGATAGTGTTTCAGTCAAATCTGCTTGCTGAATTGCAATAGATGGTGAAGGAAGAGTGTGTGGTTACAACCCTCCAGTTGGGAGGGTTGTGGGATGATATATTACAATACATGTTACAAAGTCAACTAAAAAACAAGATGAAGAGGAAATTACAAAAAGAATTGTTGAACTGAAGTAAAAGTCATGCTGAGACAGTTGGGAGTATGCAAGAACAGAAAGAAAAAAGCGACAATGATCCAAAAAAGAAAGTACATGAAGGAAAACAAAGTAAAACGAAGATTGGGCTGAACAGATATGCAGTATGGGACACTATAGTTTTACCTCCAGGTTGAAGCTGCAAGAAGTAAGAGCTTTTATTTTGATAAATAAAGAGACTTCCTGTCACATTATTTTCAAGACTGTTCAGGGAATGCAGAATTTTTTGTGTGAATATGAAATGAGCCAAAATGATAACCCATGGAAAATTATGTGGTAAAAGCTTTTTCTGAGAACCCCTATAAAAAGAATTCATATACAATTCTATACAGAAGTAGAAAAAGAGACTTTAGAAAGAAATTTCAAAAATGTTTGCAAAGAAGTTATGGACATTTTAAAAGTGCATGTCAGTAGAGATTTATGGACTGGGGGATGGGATTGGAAAGTTGTTTTGAGAATGGAAATGGAAGAGATTGTGCGTGTTTCACGTGTAGTAAGTGTTGATGGCAATAGGGCAGTCGTAAAATATTAGTGACAGCCAAAGACAGGTTTTTGTGCAAAAGAAGGACATTTGTGAATAATTGCAATAAAAAATGTTATAAATTTGTGAAAACAGGACATGATGAAAACATTTGAATTAGAATGTTATAAATGCTGACGAACTGGGAATTTATGGATGGACTGTTAAAAAGACATTAATGATAGTAAAAAAAAACAGAAGGATATAGAACAAACTGAAAAATAACTGGAAATTGACATTGAAGTCAACTTAGAAGAATAAAACAATAAAGAACAAGAAGTAAAGGAGTCAGAAAAAGAAGATATAAACTGGAAAACAGTGAAAGGAGCAAATAACTCTGTCAGAAGAAGATTGAACGATAGGAAAATAAAATTTAACTGAATGAATTTAAAAGAAAAAGGAAAGGAAATGGGGTAAAGAAAATTAAAAAGAGTAAATGAATGTTGCTAAATTAAGGAAAAGGGAGAGTACAATTCAAGAATTCTTTCAATAAATTTAAATAGTATTAAAAATATATTAAGAAGATTAGAAATTTTAGAATGGTGTAATAAATGTGACATAGATATTATTGTATTAGAAATAAGATGTTTAATAGAGGAAGAAATATTGCAAACAGAAAAAAATATAGAATGGAAATATAATGTGGAATCTGGGAAATGAATGTTGCTCTGTAATAACAGTATCATGTAGAAGAACAATAAAGATATTAGCTGTAACATTAGTAAGACTGGGAAGATTAACTATTATTGATATCAGATGGCAAGAAAAAATATATGGAATTATAGCATTAAATGAATATGTGGTATGCAAATACAGAGAGAGTTTATTTCAGCACTTATTGGATTATGTAGTAGTAAACATGAATAGTATAATAACAGGAGATTTTAATTGTGATTTAAGATGCATAAAGAAAAGGAAAGGAAATGATATAAGAAAAATGACTCAAGTAATGAAATGTGGTAAGTTGGTTACTTGGAATATATATTGTTCTTAAATCAGAAATAGATTATTTTATAATATCTGAAGAATAAGGGTATCATAAGAGAAAGCAGTTGCAACAGGATTTACAGATCATTTAGCAATAAGGATGTAGATAAATGAAAGTAAAGAACATATAAAGATATGAAAAGGAATAAAAAGAATAAATGAGAAAGAATGGAATGAATAAGGAAAGGAAGAAATAATACAATTACAGAGAGATCATGTTGCAATGAAAGCAGTTTATGTCAGCTGGTTGGAACGGTGGATTATATTTAAAAATAAATAAAAGAAAAGTTTTTTAAAATGACAGGAAGGAGGAGAGATACAAATAAATCAAAAACAGATAATAGAAACCATAGTTCATTATGTGGGAGAAATGTTTAAAGAAAAAAAAGTAATAAAATATGGAATGTTAAATGTTTTTCAGATCAGGTAAATTAGCAAATGTAGAAAAAAGAGCACTATGGATGAATTAGATAACTTTCTTGGACACATTAATATAGATTTAGCAGATCCAAATAGAACTGGGTATAAAATGTTTAACAGTTTAGTATAATGGCAAAAAGTACATTTGAACGAATGGTTACAATAAGTTTTTTTTTTTTAAAAGGAATTATATAGTGAGATATTAACATTTATTTGGAAAGGAGGTGAAAAAGAAGATAAGAACTGGAGACCAATTGTATTAAATCATACCGATTATAAAATTGTTATGTACATAATTCAAGAAAGACTGGAAAATAAGATGGAAAGTATAATGGAAGAAAATTGATATGGCATGAAGGGAAAGAGATGACAATAATTCACCAGGCTGAACAAGGAGAAAATTACAGTGAGCTGCCTGACGGGTGCCAGGATCCGCCACATAACCCATGCACTCAGGTCACTCCTCAACAATTACAAATATGACTCTGTCATTGTCCATGCTGGAGTAAATGACTTGAGATGTACCTCCCTGGACTACATGAAAAGAGACATGGAAGAGCTCTTGGATCATGTGGCCCCGGCAGGTATGACCCTAGCCCTGAGTAGCATCCTGCCTTCGCCTAGAAAGATACCACAGTATAAGGGCAAAATAACTGACTTCAACAATTGGCTAAGCTTCTGGTGTCATTCAAAGGGGATCCAGTATCTGTCTGCCTGGGAAGACATGATCGACAAACCATGATGCTTTGCCAGAGATGGTCTGCACCTGTCACGCCTGGGATTCAGGTTACTGGCTAAAGCTCTTGCCACCCCTATAGTACCTTTTTTAGGCAAGGTTCAAAGGATAAAACCACCACCATAACAGATACAAGCATGCAATATCTGAAGGTAATGCTACTCAATGCTAGAAGTCTAAACCTCAAAATGCATTCTCTCTCGAGGCACTCCTAAAAATGGAGAACATCGATATCTGTGCAGTGACTGAGACCTGGTTCAAGGCTACAGAGAGCACCCCTGCAATACCAGACTACAACTCTTACCACACTTTTCGGCCACAAAACCAAGACCGAAACACTAAAGGTGGAGGAGTGTCCATATTCACCAAGAATATTCACACCTCCAGGCTAGTTGCCCAACACAATGCATCTGAAATTCTCCAGGTGCAACTAACACTAGGTAAGACTGCAATCCAAAGTGTAGCTTGCTATAGATCCCCCACCATGCCCCAAGATTCTCACTACACCTTTCTAAACATATTGGAAAATATTAAGATACAACCAAACACCCTAATATTGGGTGATTTCAACTACCCTGCCATTAACTGGGAAAACTACTCAGGTACCAACTCCTTTTCACAACGGTTCTTGGAATTCATAAATTCCAATGCCCTGGATCAACTAATCCATTGTCCCACCAGGGGATCCAATATCCTAGACCTGGTCATTACTGACATGGGAGATAGATGCTCCACACCAGTGGTCACCGCCTCATTGGTCAGGTCTGACCATAAGCAAATCACCCTTGACATCCACATCCCACATCCATCCCCCAGTAAATAAACCTCCTTAAAAAACTTCTCCAAAGCCAACTTCATGCTACTGAAGTCAGAAGTGGCAAACTTCACGACACCCATGCAGACGGGATCTAAAAGTTTGACTGCAGAATCCTACACTAAGGCACTGTATGAGCACATCCACTCGTGCATGAATTGTGCCATCCCAAATAGAACCAAGATGCTCTTCTCCAAAAAAAGGAAGTCAATCTGGTGGTCCCCTGCTATAAACAAACTATACAACAGAAGGAAGAAACTGTTGCAAAAAAGAGGAAAATCCCAGGATGCAAAAACTCCCTCACCAGCCTCAGTAAGAAGCTGAGATTCCTCATAAAATCCTCAAAAGCTAGTTACAAAAATAAAATTGCCAAAGATTCCAAAGACAACCACAAGACATTCTATAGTTATGTCAAAAATCTAAATGGCAATGCTCAGATCTGCACAGAATGGCCCATCTCAATACTAAAACATTGCCAAACTCTGGTAATCACGGCCACACAGGTAGAAACTGCACTCTCCAAAGCTAAGAATACAGCATCCATGGGACCAGATGACATCCCAGGCTGTGTATTACATGAACTACAAAATGAAGTGGCACCTCACCTAAGTGTCATGTTTAATCATAGCCTCACCTCAGGCTTCATGCCCACTGAGCGGCGCACAGCTACAGTTACCCCACTCCACAAGGGGGGATCTGCCTTGGATCCCGGAAACTACCGTCCCATCAGTCTGACAAGCCTGATCTGCAAGGGCATGGAATGCATTATCATGGAACTTATAAACAAAGACATTGGCAACCTTCAAACACTGGACCCCACCCAGTTTGGGTTTGTGAAGGGCCGATCTTGTCTCCTGAATCTGATTGACTTCTTCGAATCAGTCTCCAGAGCTGTGAACAAGAGTAAGGCGGTCCACACAGCCTATTTGGACCTCGCCAAGGCCTTAGACACCATCCCCCATGCTGGAATCATAGATAAACTTACTAACCTGGGAATAAATCCCTACGTCACTCGATGGGTTGCCAACTGGCTTACTGACAGAGCAAAGACTGTATAATAGCCGACTCCAAATCCAGCTCCAGACAAGTGACAAGTGGAGCACCTCAGGGTTCAGTCCTGGGACCACTCTTGTTTGGCATCTACTTCTCTGAAGTACAGGCTAACACTAAGGGACTCTGGCTAACAAAGTTCGCAGATGACTGCAAACTGGGAGCCATTACTGAATCCCCAAATTAGGTGGATATTCTACAGAAGGGCCTTATAGAAACAGATGCCTGGTGCCAGAGCCATGGGCTCAAGCTTAATGCCAAGAACTGTATAGTTATCCCCTTTGGAAAAAAAAAACATGTACCCATGAATTACCACATAGGTGGCAGGACACTAAACATCGAAAGTGTGATGAGAGACTTAGGGACACAGGTGGACAGTGTTCTCACTTTCGATAACCACATCACCGCAACAGTCAGGAAATCCTTCTATGTGACACACCTCATCACTAAGGGCTTTTCATTCAGAAAAAAAGAGGACATTGTCCCACTGTACTTAGCAATCATTAGAACCATTATAGAGTATAATGCCCAGTTTGGTATGTACCTCACAAGACATCTGCAACAGCTGGAAAGGCCACAGAAATACCTCACTAAAAGAATCACAGGCCTAAAACAGATGCCATATGCTGACCATCTAAAAAAACTCCAGCTATACTCTGTGGAATATCTTCTACTCAGAAGTGATCTCTGCTTAACATACAAGGCCATGTCAAACCCTGAGCTGTTGGACATGCTCCACTTAAAGAAATCCCAATCCTTCAGAGCCACATGATCCAGTGATCTAAATCTTGTCATCACAATGAACAAAACATGCTGGAGGGATAGGTTCCTGACCCAGAGACTCCCCATACTCTGGAATAGACTGCCCATACATTTCAAGCAGAGCGCCTCATTAGCCCTCTTCAAAAGGAACCTTGATGATTGGTTGGAAGATAGGAAATTCACCCTGGGGATCATGTCAGTCACTATGCTAGACAGGGGTCCAGAGAAGTAAATATTGTGGGAAGAAATATCCAGTGAATTGTTATGGCTAGGCTTGTATAGGCCCTAGAGCCAATAGTCTAGTACCAGCCTATGAACCTATGAACCTATTAATGATAGTAAGATAATTGTAGATGATATTGTAAATAGAAGCAATGGTGCAAATCTTATGGTACTTGATATTAATATAACACTTGATTCAACAGAACATACAACATTATGGGATTTAATAGAGGCATGCAATTACAGTGGTAAAGTTAAATACATTTCTATGACAGCATATAGTAATAATAAGATAAGAATTTTAATGGCTGGTTAAGTAAGGACACTTGGATGAGTAATGGGATATGACAAGACTGTCCTAAGTGGTACATTATTGGCTTTGGTTATGAATATGGTAATAAGCAATGTGAATCGTAAAATGAATGCAACATATGTAACACAAACAGGTGTACATATTCAGATTTTAATTGCACATGTAGATGATATTATTATAATTACTAATAATAATTTATGGATGAAATAAGACAGATGTTGTGTGTTGGTTTGTTTACAAGAAACAGGTATGACAGTAAATAAGTATAAAAGTTAAGGTTTGGGGTAAGATAAAAAAATAGGAGGAGTACAGTTTACAATGAAATAAATCTCAATATTGGCAATACATTTTGGTAATAAAACAATATGTGAAACACAATCTGAAACTTTGTTCATTAAATTTATGTAAAGTGTTGAAATGGATGAATGAAGAACATGAGATATTATCTGTAAGACTGTTTAAGTATAAATATGAAAATGTTTGGGAGACAATAAGAAGAGAAAATGAATGTATTAATGAAGAAATAGAAAATTAGCAAGGAAAAAATAAAAAACTATGTACAATAAAGATTGATGAAATAGAAGAAGATTGAAAAACATGGTGTAAGAATATACTGGTACAATATTATTGTGTTGACGCTTGGAAACATTCAGCAGAGAAGAAAAGATTGTGGCTATAAAGGAAAGAAACAAGTGGTGTAGTAATAAAGTAGACTGTCAGCATTTTTATGGAGATTTCGAATAAAAAAGCTTCCAGTAGAAGAAAACATGCCTTATAAAATAAAAGTGAGAGAATATGTTTATTCTGTGGAGAAGAAGAAACAACATAACATGCTTTTCTAAAATGTAAAATAGTTCAGAAATTATGGAAAAAATATGTAAAGAAATGTGTTTTGCAGAATTAACAAATATGAACCAACCATATAGCATATCCAAAGTGGAAACATGTATATCAAGTAAGCCAACAGCATATCATCAGTGAAAAAAAGTTTTAAGAATTAAAAAATAGTAGTGATATAAACGTGGATACGATTGATTATGGATATTATAAGAACAAAAACAAATAATCTAAGATAAGTATTCAGAAAAAGTTATGGTATATAATGTGGGTAATTTGGAATGAGAGATTAAATGAAATTATATTCAATGGAAAAAGGATCTTATCAGGGATACTAAGGAAAATTAGATTGTGGTTATGGAAGAAAGAGTGTGTGGGGGGTCCAGTTTAAAGAAATCATATTAAGATGAAAAATAACATGTATAAAGAAGAAATGACACAAATGTTTTATAAACGTTGCAAATGTGTAAACATATAGAATTGTGTAAACATGTAAATATGTAATAATGCAAATATGTAGATAAAGTGTTGTAAATAACATGAAAATGAAGGTCCATTTCTCTTTTCGATAAGTACCATGGAATCTTTTATATCTGCCTGAGCTACCCACTAACTCAAACAGATGGGGCCTTGGTTTAGCATCTCATCTAATGGATGGCACACTCAGGAGTGCAGCACCCCTCTTATGTTACACTGCAGTGTTAGCAGTTGATCTACCTTGTCTGGAAATAGAACCCACAGCCTTTTGCATCAAAGATGAGTGTGCTACTTGTTGTGCCACTGACACAACTGTGTAGCATAGCCACTGACACTGCTGTGTAGCATAGCCACTGACACTACTGCGTAGCATAGTCACTGACACTACTGTGTAACATAGCTAATGATACTACTGCATAGCGTAGCCACTGACACTACTGTGTAACATAGCTACTGACACTACTGCATAGCATAGCCACTGACACTACTGTGTAGCACTGACACTGCTGTGTAACATAGCTACTGACACGACTGTATAGCGTAGCCACTGACACTACTGTGTAGCGTAGCCACTGATACTACTGTGTAACATAGCTAATGACACTACTGCGTAGCGTAGCCACTGACACTACTGTGTAACATAGCTAATGACACTACTGCATAGCATAGCCACTGACACTACTGTGTAACATAGCTACTGACACTACTGCATAGCATAGCCACTGACACTACTGTGTAGCACAGCCACTGACACTGCTGTGTAACATAGCTACTGACACTACTGTATAGCATAGCCACTGACACTACTGTGTAGCATAGCCACTGACACTACTGTGCAACATAGCTACTGACACTACTCTGTAGCACAGATTAGACTGGGTAGGGCATAGGTATTGGTTGTAGTCTTTTGGGCTTGTTCTGAAAAGTGGGTTTCGATTTTGTATGAAGCATCTAGTTTTTGATGATTTTTTATAACACTGCATGTATAGATGCCAAATATTAATTTAATGTCCAGGGTAACATCATGTAGTTTGATATTTGGGCCAATATCCAATGTAATATTTGTGGAAGAGGTAATGAAAAAAATTAATATGTGTGTGACAGGACTGGATCTAGGTAGGAACGTTTGTCTTTTTAGCACTGAATATCAGGTTGCATTGTTGTAGCCAGAGTTCAGTTGAGGAGTATGATTCCTGGATTTTGGCTTGCAGTTCATTAATGGTTGGGGAGTAGCAAACAAGAGTGAAGCCATCTGCATACTGAGTAAGTGAGCAAAGGTCAGAAGTGGTATGCAGATCATTGACAAATATGTTAAAAAGCACTGGGCCCAGTATAGAGCCTTGAGTGAAACATGGTAGCAGGGTGGAAGGAAGAACACACTGTCTGCTACTTAGCACATTGCATTCTGTGACTTAGCTAAAATAACCATTTGATAGTTTTATTATAAAGGCTGAGAGGGGTGAGATTATCGAGTAGTTTAGAATGAAAGACTGTTGAATGCTTTTGAGAGATCAAGAAATGCTGCCAAAACCAAAACACAGGCATTATGATGTAAGTTGACAGTATTTAGGAATGATACTAAGGCAGTTGTGCTAAGCCGCGGTGATATGGCGGTAGCGTTGTTACCTCACAGCGAGAGGTTCTCCCATTCAATTCTTGGCTTGGCTTGGGAGTGCCTTCTGTGTGGAGTCTGCATATCCTCCCCGCGGTTGGGTAGCGTTCAAAAGACATGCGTGTGTAAATGGGCGTGCCTTCGTTGAAAGTTGGGTGTCGAGCTGGCACCTCGGTGTTTCATAAAAAAAAAAAATCTACTGCCAATCATTAGCGAACCGGAGTTCCGCTGTGGCGACCCCTTACCGGGAAAAGCCGAAAGACCAACAACTACAACAACTAAGGCAGTTGTGCTGTGCTTAGGACAAAATCCATGCTGGGAGCAAGAAAGCAGCCTTTGGTCTAAAATGTACTGTAGTACTCGTGAGTGACTGCATCTTTCCAATATCTTTAATACTGGTGGTAGTACAGCAATTGGGTTGAAGTTACTAAGATTCTTAGATTTACCACCTTTATGTAGCGGTAATATATAATTTTGCTTCCAGATTTTGAGAACCTGAGATTCAGTTATGAACTTTTGATGACTATGGAGACAGGGACTGCTAGAACATCTGCGGCTGATTTAATGACTTCATCTGGAACATAAGTCAGCTGCTACAGTGGTTGGTTTAGGCTTAATGAGGTGTTTTTTGTGGTTGTGGTTGAGACTGGTTGTAGTAAGAAACCAGAAAACACATCAGGATTAGACTGGATGTGAGTAAGGGGGTTACTGGGATTGTCTTGGAGGAGGGAAGCAGTTGTGTTGATAAATAAGAATTAAGTTGTAGGCTATCTTATAGAGTTAGGCTGGGCTGATTTCCTAGATTTCTGGAGACAGTTACCTGATGCCAAGAAGGCATTTGGGTTTGTTTTTGGTCATTTTTTTTTACTAAGTTTTGATAGAGTTCTGTAGCACTGGAAGGCCTGAGCTGGCTGTTTCTAGGCAATATCTCTTTTCTCATTAGCTGTTTTGTGTTCTGAGGTAACTAAATTTCAGGGTTGGTTTTGATCTGTTTTCTTCTTAGGGGAGCTCTTGGGCATTTAGAATATAATTGTGTTATGCTTTCTGTTGCTTAATCTAGGGTGAAATGTTTTATCTAGTGCCTATTTATTTGTTTCAGTGCATCTAGGAAAGAGTTAAGTGTCCTCTTCCAAGGAGCACCACAAAAGGTATACATAGGGAAAATACTAATAAACACTTTGATACTCCGTGTGTAGGATCCCAAATGATGCAGACACAGGAGCCTGTGATGACAAATCTCTCCCACCCAGTTACAGTTGTCTTGTTAAATACCACTGTTTTTCTAGTTGCCTGCCTCTTATGTTAATCTGACCATATATCTCATTTCCTCTCTACTTTCACTGGCTTGTGTGAGTAATCACAAAATCATCATTTTTGAAATCCCTCCCCTTCAACTATTTAAATTTGTTGGCCATCCTACTGTATTCCATAGTACCAGAATACAAAAGTGACCACCCCTTTCAATCCATCTTGCTGTTTTAAAAATAGTAACTCTCCACTAAACCTTAACTTTAAAACTTAAGTTACCTACTTTCACATCTAACTTCTCTAGTGCACACTGCAGTGTGCATTCTTTTTTTCATCTTACCTTTAAGCATCCCTGTGACTAGCACTTGCTCTAATACCTGCTGAAAAGCACTAGGAAGCCTTAAACTGATACAAGCACTCAACTCTCCTTGTTAATAAGGAGAAATTAATAGTAGGCACTAAACAGCCTATAATTGCAAAGTACCTTGCTAAGGTAAGGGAAAACAGCTCCTGTACTTTACAAAAAAAAAAGCACCAAACCAGGCATGTCCAAGGGTCAGCTTCCGGTGATTTATCCTGTCCACCTGTTGAATCTGAGCATACTGGGGCAATGCACCAATTGCCTCATGTACACAGACAACCCTCTCCTCCTACCACCCAACACTACAACCTGTGAGAGATGCACTTACATAGCCAAAATGTAAGCAAAGCTCTCTCCACCCAAGATTGTGCTATACAGTCAAGAGGACAAAGTTAACACCCACACTACACCTCAAGCAACACATAGCCCTTCTAAACCCACACCACCAACACCCACATATGGCAACACTAAATCCACATATTCAGAGGCCCTTAACTGTAACCTGCCCAAGCAACAAGGACCTCTAAAGCTGAAACGCAAACAAACACCAATCACAACCATAAGTGTCACATAGCTTACAACACCAGTGTGCCACCCAGCAACAGCCCCTAAGGCAAGACAACGTACCTAACACTTTAGTCATAGGTGACTCTATAGTCCATCACTCTGATGTCCCACTCACCAGGTTGAACAAGGAAAAAATTACAGTTAGCTGCCTGTCGGGTGCCAGGATCTGCCACATAACACATGCACTCAAGTCACTCCACAACAAGTACAAATATGACTCTGTCATTGTCCATGTTGGAGTGAATGACTTGAGACGTACCTCCCTGGACTACATGAAAAGATACATGGAAGAGCTCTCGGATCATGTGGCCCAGGCAGGTATGACCCCAGCCCTGAGTAGCATGCTGCCTTTGCCCAGAATGATACTACAATATAAGGTCAAAATGATTGACTTCAACAATTGGCTAAGCTTCTGGTGTCATTCAAAGGGGATCCAGTATCTGTCTGCCTGGGTGATATGATCGACAGACCACGATGCTTTGCCAGAGATGGTCTGCACCTGTCACCCCTGGGATTCAGGTTACTGGCTAAAGCTCTTGCCACCCCTATAGTGCCTTTTTTAGGCAAAGTTCTAAGGACAAAACCACCACCATAACAGGTACAAGCATGCAAAATCTGAAGGTAATGCTACTCAGTACTAGAAGTCTAAACCTCAAAATGCACTCCTAAAAATGGAGAACATCGATATCTGTGCAGTAATTGATACCTGGTTCAAGGCTCCAGAGAGCATCCCTGCAATACCAGGCTACAACTCTTACCACACATTTCAGCCACCAAACTAGGACCGAAACACTAAAGGTGGAGGAGTGTCAGTATTCATCAAGGATATTCACACCACCAGGCTAGTTGCCCAACACAATGCGTCTGAAATTCTCCAGGTGCAACTAACACTAGGTAAGACTGCAATCCAAATTGTAGCTTGCTACAGATCCCCCACCATGCTCCAAGATTCTCACTACACCTTTCTAAACATACTGGAAAATATTAAGATAGAACCAAACACCCTAATACTGGGTGATTTTAACTACCCTGCCATTAACTGGGACAACTACTCGTGTACCGACACCTTTGCCCAACGGTTCTTGGAATTCATAAATTCCAACGCCCTGGATCAACTAATCCATAGTCCCACCAGGGACTCCAATATCCTAGACCTGGTCATTACCAACATGGGAAATCGATGCTCCACACCTATGGTCATGCCCTCGTTAGTCAGGTCTGACCATAAGCTAATCACCCTTAACATCCACATCCCCCCCCCCCCCCCCCAGTAAGGAAACCTCCATAAAAAACCTCTCCAAAGCCAACTTCATGCTACTCAAGTCAGAAGTGGCAAACTTCATGACACCCATGCAGATGGAAACTGAAAGTTCAACTGCTGCATCCTACACTAAGGCACTGTATGAGCACTTCCACTCATGCATGAATTGTGCCATCCCAAATAGAACCAAGATGCTGTCCTCCAAAAAAAGGAAGCCAATCTGGTGGTCCCCTGCCATAAACAAACTTTACAACAAAAGTAAGAAACTGTTGCAGAAAAGAGGAAAATCCCAGGATGCAAAAAACTCCCTTACCAGCCTCAGTATGATACTGAGATCCCTCATAAAATCCTCCAAAGTTAGTTACGAAAATACAATTGCCAAAGATTCCAAAGACAACCACAAGGCATTCTATAACTATGTCAAGAATCTAAATGGCAATGTTCAGATCTGCTCTGAGCTAAAACAGAATGGCATTAAATATACTGATCCCAAGGATATTGCCAATATCCTGGCAGATTGATGCAGTGCCAACTTCACCCCCCTCTCACCCCCTAAATGGCCCATCTCAATACCGGAAGATTGCCAAATTCCAGTAATAATAGCCCCACAGGTAAAAAACGCACTCTCCAAAGCTAAGAATACAGCATCCATGGGAACAGATGACATCCTGGGCTGTGTACCATATGAACTACAATATGAACTGGTACCTCACCTAAGTGTCATGTTTAATCATAGCCTCACCTCAGGTTTCATGCCCACTGAGTGGCGCAGAGCTACAGTTATCCCACTCCACAAGGGGGGATCCACCTTGGATCCCGGAAACTACCGTCCCATCAGTCTGACAGGCCTTATCTGCAAGGCCATGGAGCGTATTATCATGGAACTTATAAACAAAGACATTGGCAACCTTCAAACACTGGACCCCACCCAGTTTGGGTTCGTGAAGGGCCGATCTTGTCTCATGAACCTGATTGACTTCTTCGAATTAGTCTCCAGAGCCATGGACAAGGGTAAGGTGATTCACACAGCCTATCTAGACCTTGCCAAGGCCTTTGACACCATCCCCCACTCTGGAATCAAAGATAAACTTACTAAGCTGGGCATTAATCCCTATGTCACCCAATGGGTTGCTAACTGGCTTACTGATAGAACCCACACTGTAAAAGTAGCCGACTCCAAATCCAGCTCCAGACAAGTGACAAGTGGAGTACCTCAGGGTTCAGTCCTGGGACCACTCTTGTTTGGCATCTACTTCTCTGAAGTACAGGCTAACACTAAGGGACTCTGGCTAACAAAGTTCACAGATGAATGCAAACTGGGAGCCATTACTGAATCCCCAAATGATGTGGATACTCTACAAAAGTGCCTTACAGAAACAGATGCTTGGTGCCAGAGCCATGGGCTCAAGCTCAGTGCCAAGAAATGTATAGTTATCCCCTTTGGGAAAAAACATGTACCCATGAATTACCATATAGGTGGCAGTACACTAAACACTGAAAGTGTGATAAGAGACTTAGGGACACAGGTGGACAGTGGTCTCACCTTCGATAACCACATTGCCACAACAGTCAGGAAATCCTTCTAAGTGGCACACCTCATCACTAAGGGCTTTTCATCCAGAAAAAAGGAGGTCATTGTCCCACTGTACTCATCCCTCATTAGACCCATTATAGAATACAACGCCCCATTTGGTATGTACCTCTCAAGACATCTGCAACAACTGGAAAGTTCACAGAAATACCTCACTAAAAGAATCACAGGCCTAAAGCAGATGTCCTACGCTGACCACCTTAAAAAACTCTGGCTATACACTGTCATATATTATCTACTCAGAGGTGATCTCTGCTTAACATACAAGGCCATGTCAAACCCAGAGCTGTTGGACATGCTACACTTAAAGAAATCCCAATCTCTCAGAGCCACACGCTCCAGGGATCTAAACCTTGTCATCACAATAAACAAAACATGCTGGAAGGAGAGGTTCCTGACCCAGAGACTCCCCAGAGTCTGGAATAGATTGCCCATACATGTCAAGCAGAGTGCCTCTTTGGCCCTCTTCAAAAGGAACCTTGACGACTGGATGGAAGAAAGGAAATTCACCCCGGGATCACGTCAGTAACCCTGCTAGACAGGGGTTCAGGGAAGTAAATAGTGTGGGAAGAAATAGCCAGGGAATTGTTATGGCTAGGCTTGTATAGACCATAGGGCTGATAGCCTAGTACCAACTTATGAACCTATGAACCTATAAATGCAAGCTAACTACCAGCACCTAATTTTCTTTCCATAGGGAAGGAAAGTATTTCTGATGTAAATACGGCAACAAAGGGAGATTATCTAATCAAATGAAAATCATAGAAACAAGCACATAAGGCCATACAGACTTAAAGGGAAAACTACACAGCTGTAGTACTGCTATTTCAAACTGAGCTGGATGCTGTATAGACTCTCTGGAAGAAAGCTCAACTCAGGAAGTGACTTTACAATAAACTGAAATGTTCAAAGTCAAGAAAAAATTCTATGCAACAGATGAATCACACATTCTCACGTTTGACTTTAAATGTTAATAGTTTGAAACATTATCAGAGGTATTGTCAGGTGAACTGATCAGACTGTATCAACTTTTTCAAGAGACATTTATACTCTGCTGAAGCTTTCCGGGATACAAGCCATGCTGTCCGATGCCAAACCAGTGACATGTACAGACAGCAGGATTACTTGCATTTTGTAATATTAGAATCAGTCCTAAATGTGTAATATACTTAATCAGAGGTCCAGTCTTAGATTTTGTGTATATGTCAGTTCAGCTTTGCCTAATTAATATGCATGCACCTCAGGGAAAAGCAGATAGAATTCCTTTTTGGAAATTAATTCTACCCTTTCTATTATAATCAGGGCATATTTCGTTTGATGGGAATGTCAATGTTCCACTACAACCTTTTAACAATGATGTTGATTCTAAGCCAACCAAAATATTCTGTGATCCTGAATATTTTAGCAACACATCACATATTTTTCACATGCAGTCTCTTATACATATTAACAAGATGGGCTGAAAAGATGTATTGGCTAGATTGTTGCAGTTAATTATACATGTGCTTCAGACATAGGCAGGGTTTTGTCTTTTCAGAAATTAGTGAGTGTGTTTAGAATTGAGGTCTACTGTGACAGTATTATTGTAAACTGAGCTTTGCAATTTAAATCTGTGTTAGATTCAGACAGCTATGAAGGTGAACTAGGATGCAATATAAAGTCTGTGCACTACACTGAGGAAAAGAGTTGATGAGGTAAAGTATTCTCGCTTATGCGTCTTTCACTCTCTCCCTAGCCCAGTAACTGCTATACATCCCTGTGATGTGCTGCAGCTGATTGCAGTGGGAGTTTTGTACTACAAAAGCTATTTTAGTGATTAAAAGGTTTTATGCCTGTTGTTTCCCCAAAGTAATTTAAAAGTACAATTTCCACGGCCGAATTTCAGCAACATCAGTGGCTTCTACAAGCAGCAGTACTCTTATATGCTGACCTGAACTAATGTATGTGCAATATTAACCATTTTCTCATTGCAGTTTATCTGTAACCTCCAAGAGGTGCACATCAACGAGACATTCTAACTCCCTTCCCTTTCCCCACTTGTCCTTTGCTGCCACTTCTTTTATCTGTTCCAACAGTGGCAGCTTTGCACAGTATTTAGCTAAAAATATCCTGTGGTTCTGCTTCTTACCTTTACTGAATATCACAACACCATTACTTCTTATTCTACTTGTGAAGGTTGCCTGTCCTAGTCCCATCTTACCGCCTGCCCATACGCTAGCTTGGACTATATAGTGTCCACCCTGTGTTTTTCCTTCTTCTCCCAAAATACATAGGCTACCTTCTTCCATGACAATAGCATACAGATAGTTTCTGCAGTCTCTCAAACACAACTGCAGTCAGAGTCCAACCCACTTCATTTGCCCCTGCTATGTTCGAGCTCATTCTGCTCCCTTCCCTACCCCCATTCCCATACACCCCCACATCACTTACATTTATACTAACCCCAACTCCACCCTTTCTAGATCATCCAATTGCAATTGCCATCACTTCATTATCAAACTAAACCACACCTCCTCCAACACTCTACCCTAAGTGACCATCCTTAATTAACTTTATCAATAACCCCATAGCTATCCTAATTAGCAAACTCTACCTTTAATACCACTACCTACCTATCCCTTCACATATTACCAATTGCTTCATTTACAGTGTTTATCATTAATTCTTCTGCCACACTAATCCTCCCTCTCTTCCTATTTTTCTTTCTCCTACTAAACCTAACAACACTACACACTACAACTTCCTCATAAACCCTCTCACTAGCTACTCAGAAATATGCCCCAGCCTGTATATGCTTAATGTACTTTTTCACACTAAACTAAAAATCCTTCCCCTGCAAGCCAGCACCTACAAACATTCACCCATGACTTACCATCATAAATCAAAAATAAATGAACCTCCCATTATTTATCTACAAATACAATCTAACCCAGCACAATGTGGAGACATTCACCTCAAACCAGGACCCGCTTGTGTCTCTCTCAACTCCCCAACTCATACAAATCACTAACTATGACAACTCTTAACCAGATTTTTTCCTAGTTTCTGAATTATATTTGTTGTGGCAGGCCAGATGCTATGAATATAGAACTTCAAAATCTTATTCAGTTCCTTATATCATTCATAGACTATGCCATTGGCTAACTAAATGGGGATTGAGTGATATGATAAAGTAACACATTATTTATCTTAATTTTATTTTCTTACATAATATTGTTTGTATGTCTTTTGTTATATTCTTTTTTATTGTTTCATGTTTTTTGATTCCTTCATGTACATTTGCACTTGGTTTTCTTAATAAATATGGATTAATCTTAACCTTCAGAGTGTTTGAAATAAAATCCCGGAATTCTATGCCTGGTTATCTTACAACAAACCAGACATATTAGCTGCCATGGAAACTTGGCTATAATCCTACATTAAAGACTCAGAATTCCTTCCTCCAGGCTATGTCTGCTTAAAAAGAGATAGACCCCACAAAAAAGGAGGGGAAGGCATTGCTGTACTCTTTCCAAACACCTTCACTATATTCCCCTATTCTAACATCATTCCACAATATTCCATGTCATAATACCATTCCTAAAATGAATAATAGTAAGAATCTCTGCATTATAGCCTTATACATGCCCCCAGAGGTAACAAAATTCCTCTGTTAGAAGAAATTTTTGCCCAGATATCAAACAATATAAAAAAGGAAACAAATATCTAGGTGATGCAAACATAAACTGGCTAGATCTTTCTAACTACTCTCTCTCAATCAGTATCTACCTATTTAACTTTACACAGCTTATTACCAATACAAATAGACCCAACAAAAACAAAGATAGCGGATCCATCCTTGACTGGATTCTAGTGTCTACCAAATAAAATTTCCTCAGGAGGCATATTACTATACAATATCAGTGACACTTACCTGCCTATATTCTATGTAACAAACAAAAAGCCGCAAAACAGATGAACCAGAATGGCTTCAGTGGTGAAAAAACGATCTACTAGGTGTATGATATGTAACAAAGCAATTTATTAACAACACACAGAGGAAAAAAATAAAAAAAATATACAGATGAATAATATAAATCCAAATGAGTCAAATCCAAGTGCTTTCGTCTCCTGTGTAGGGGACTTTTTCAAGAACAGAGCATGCCCAACAACTGAAAAACTTTTATACCATCATTAATTAAGTTTCAAAAACAAAAGCACCAATCATTTTCTGTTTTCACTAATTGAATCCTCTGGTGTAGGATGTGATAGTTAAAGGTATAACACAATGAACTGTGCAATAAAATATGCAGTTTTGCCATGAGTCAAACCAACACAAATAATAAAAAAAGTGTGTGTGTGTGTGTACCATTTGTGCATTACAATCAGTTGTCATGAAAGTAGAAAGTACAAATATATATTAAATTAAAAAGTATATAACATATACTTGTGTTAGGTTTTACAAGTGCATATACATACGCACATGCTTTGTAACCTATTCACGAAAATTTATGAATATATAAATGAATAATGTCTGTATGAGTAAAAGCTAAAATATGTGTGCTTATATGTAACTTGTATACACAATAAAATTCATTTTGGAGGGTCAGAATGCACATAATTAATAAAATTGTGTATGTATATGCACTTGTAAATCCTAACACAAGTATATTAGTTATATACTTTTTAATATATAATTTTACTTTCTAATTTCATGACAACTGATTGTAATGCACAAATGGTATACGCACATACATGTTTTTTTACCCATCCCTGCTAAACCCAGGCTCAAAGATCAGCCCTTGTCCAAATCCAGACAAAACACCAAGTGAAATAGCCACTCTTTTCAGTTCATATGTCAACACTATATCTAATCTTACTGCCACCTTTCTGCACAGTAACTGCAAGTCTAATCCTATTCCACCAAATCAGACCACACAAAATACCAGTACTCCCTCTCTGTCAAGCTTTTCTTTCACTCCCATACCTACTGCTACTATAACAAAACTACTTCTCAAGCTCAGACCTGGCTCTAACACTCCTGACAACCTACTCCTGGCACACCTGCAAATGTCAGCTAAAGCCATCGCTTACCCACTCAGTATACTTAACAGATCTATCCAAGACTCCTATGTACCTACTGTCTGGAAAAAAGTATATATTCTCTCCCTTCACAAAGGCAGCAACAGTACAGAAATGTCCAACTTTTGCCCAATCACTATTCTCTCCCCATCTCAAATATCATAGCAAAAATGCATTCATATTCAACTTCTACCCTATTGACTTCAAAATCAACTCCTTTCCCCTACTCAGCATGGGTTAATTCCAGGCTGCAGTACTACAACAGCTCTTATATCCTTCACGGATACTGTTAACCAAGCGCAAGATGCAGGTAAAATTGTATCTGCTTTTCTGAAACTTAGATGATCAACAACTGCCTTGCTCTAAACCCTAATAAAACTAAACTCCTGTTATTATAGGATCATAGGAGATTAGTAAGCTAATGGCCCTGGGGCCCTTACAAGTCTAGGCAAGAGTTTACCCCCCAAAAAGAAACCTCAAACAGCACCTGTCATCCCTGTCAATGAGGGACACAGGTGAAACCCCTGGGACAAATTTGTGGTTTCTCATCCATTCATCAAGGTTGCACTTGAAGAGGGTCAGCCAAGTACTTTGTTTGAAGTGTATGGGGAGTCTATTCCAGATATGGGGCAACCTCTGGGAGACAAACTTTTCTTTCCAGCAGGTTTTGTTAATGTCACATATTAGATTTAGATCTTTCAATCAGGTAATGTGTGAGGAATGTTAATGTCACATATTAGATTTAGGTCTTTCAATCAGGTAATGTGCTAGGAATTAGACTTCTGGATATGGAGCATTTCTAGTAGAGCAGGGTCCAAGATTCCCTTGCATGAGAGACACAGATAACCTCTGAGCAATCTCTATGATACTGAGTAGAGTGATAGTGATTTGAGCAAGTCCACACAGGACAGGTGTTGGAGGCCATGGACTCTCTTTGTGAAGTATTTCTGCGGCCTTTCCAGTTGGTGCAGGTGTTTGGAGAGGTACATACCAAATGGGGTGTTGTACTCAATTATTGGCCTAATGAGGGAGGAGTACAGAGGTAATAACCTCCATTTTTCTGGGTGCAATCCCTTTAGTTATGAGATGAACCAAGTAAAAGGCTACTACAACAGCTCTCATATCCTTCATGGATAGTGTTAACCGAGCTCGAGATGCAGGTAAAATTGTACCCCACTCTTTCTTGATATCTCTAAAGCTTTTGACACTATCTCCCACCCTCTACTTCTCACAAAACTAAACTAGGGATCTCCCGAACCCTAAATTGGTTCACTAACTACCTCACAAATAGACAACAATCTACCAAATGGCAGCGCTCTTACTCTCCATTCCTTGACACATCCACATGTGTTTTCCAAGGCTCCATACTAGGGCCCCTTCTTTTCAGCAGTTTCATCAATGACTTTCACTCCACTCTTAGTCATGGATCTATAATATAATATGCAGATGACTCAGGTATCATCTACTCTGCAAACTGTGTATCTGAAGTTCAAAAAACTACCCAAAATGCCCTTACATCTACCAAACATAGATAATCAACAACCACCTTGCTCTAAACCCTAATAAAACTAAACTTCTGTTATTTACCCCTATGAAAACCACCCCTTAAACAAGACTGAATTCTCTACACATTCCCAAAACAAAACTATTATTGAGATTGTGTCTCATACAAAACTACTTTTGACCTGCATGTGCACAACAGTATAAAAAAAACTTAAAAAACTGGACATCCTCTATAGACATAAGCATTTTCTTAGCCGCTCTACAAAACAAACTCTTGCCTTAACCTTTCTCCTACCTTCTCTCCTATATGGTGCTTCCCTCCTCACCCATATCCAATTCTCCCTGGAAACCAAGCTCGAGATCTGCTACAATAAAACTGCCAAGTTTACAACTAATGCAAATAATCCTCTCATCACTGCTTCTCCTTACACTTAATGAAAGGACCCGAATCCCCACACTACTTAACTTACAATTAACTACAGCACACAAAATCATCTACAAACCATCAGATTATCTAGCCCTTAGCTGTTTGCTTATGACTGTTACCCACGTAACAGTCACAAGCAAACAAAATCTGAGGGTTATGCTACTCAAAGCTAGAAGCCTAAATCTGAAAATGCACTCGCTCAAAGCTCTCCTAAAGATGGAGAACATCGACATCTGTGCAGTGACCAAGACCTGGTTCAAGGCTCAGGAGAGTACCCCGGCTTTACAAGGCTATAGTTCTTGCCACACCTTTTGGCCCCCAAATCTGGATCGAAGCACTAAAGGCGGAGGTGTCTCCATATTCATAAAAGATACACACACCTCCTGACAAATAGCACATCTGAGATACTTCAGGTACAGCTAACACTGGGGAAACCTGCAATCCAGGTTATAGCCTGCTATAGATACCCCACCATGTCCCAAGAGTCCCACTCCACATTCCTAAGCACACTGGAAAAATATTAAGGTACTAGCCAATACCCTTATAATGGGAGACTTTAACTACCCCTCCATTAATTGGGAAAATTTCTCAAGCACCAACTCACTAGCTCAACTTTTTCTGGAATTCATTAATTCAAATGCCCTGGACCAACTCAATCTTACCCCCACCAGGGGTAGAAACATCCTTGACCTGGTCATTACCAACATGGGCAACCGTTGCTCTACACCTGAAATCAATTCCTCCCTGGTCAGATCTAACCAGAAACTTGTCACCATGGACATCCACATCCCACCCGCGCCTCCATCAAAGGAAACCACTGTAAAAAAACTTCTCCAAAGTCAACTTTGGGATTCTGAAAACAGAGGTGGCAAACTTCACAATGTCCACACAAATGGATAATAGGTGTATAACTGCCAAATCATATACCAATGCACTGTATGAGCACATACACATGTGTATGGAATGGGCCATACCAAACAGAACCAAGACGCTCTCCTCCAAAAAAAGGAAGCCAATCTGGTGGACCCCTACCATTAACAAACTCTACAACAGAAAAAAAAAACTGTTGCAGAAAAGAGTGAAATTCCAAGACTGGAAAAACTCCCTTGTTAGCGTCAATAAAAAACTGAGATCCCTTATCAAATCATCTAAAGCCTGTTACGAAAACAAAATTGCTGCAGATTCTAAAGACAACCACAAGACATTCTATAGCTATGTCAAGAATCTACATGGAAATACTCAGATCTGCTCTGAGTTACAGCACAATGGCAATACATATACAGAACCAACTGATATTGCCAACATATTAGCTGACAGGTTCAGTGCGAACTTTACCCCCCTTTTACCCTCCAAACGGCCAATCTCAATACCTGAGGAATGGCAGGTCCCTATCATCACGGCTACACAGGTAAAAACCACACTGTCCAAAGTCAAGAATACAGCCTCCGTGGGACCTGACAATATCCCGGGATGTGTCCTACATGAACTATAAAATGATCTGGCACCACACCTGTGTACCATGTTCAATCACAGCCTCAATTCAGGCTTTGTTCCTGCTGAATGGCACACTGCTATGGTCATCCCACTGCACAAAGGGGGAGTGACCACAGATCCTGGGAACTACCGTCCCATTAGCCTGATGAGTCTGATATGTAAGGCCATGGAGCCCATTATCATGGACCTTATCAATAAGGACATAGGGAGTCTCCAAACTCTGGATCCCACGCAGTTTGGGAGATCATGCATGCTCAACCTGATAGACTTCTTCAAGTCTGTCACCAGAGCTGTGGATGAGGGCAAGGTAGTGCACACAGCCTACCTGGATCTTGCCAAGGCCTTTGACACCATCCCTCACTCAGGAATCATAGATATACTCACTAAACTAGGCATAAACCCTTATGTCATAAGATGGGTACCCAACTGCCTCACTGACAGAACCCACACTGTAAAAGTAAGAGACTCTAAATCCGACTACTGACCAGTTGCAAGTGGTGTTCTATAGGGATCTGTCCTAGGTCCTCTCTGTTTGGCATCTACTTTTCTGAAGTACAAGCCAACACAAAGGGACTCTGGTTAACCAAGTTCACAGATGACTGCAAATTGGGAGCAATTATAGATTCTCCTATTGATGTAGACATCCTACAATAAGGCCTCACTGAGAACAATGACTGGTGCAAGAACCATGGCCTCAAGCTCAATGCCAAAAAGTGCATTGTCATTCCCTTCGGGAAAAATTCGGTGCCCATGAACTACCGCATAGACGGTATCCGCTAAACACCAAAGGAGTGATAAGAGACCTGGGGACACAGGTAGACAGCAACCTCTCCTTTGATAACCACATTGTCACTGTGGTCAGGAAGTCCTTCTGTGTAGCACATCTTATCACAAAAGGTTTCTCATCCAGAAAGAGAGGTCATAGTCTCTCTTTACTCATCCCTCATTAGACCTATTATAGAATATAACACCTCATTTGGTATGTACCTTACTAGAGACCTACAACAACTGGAAAGGCCACACAAATACCTCACTAAGAGGATCTTAGGCCTCAAACATATGCCCTACACAAACAGACTCAAAAAACTTCAGCTATACTCGGTCTCATATCATCTACTTAGAGGTGAGCTCTGCTTGACCTACAAGGCCATGTTGGACCCAGAGCTGCTAGATATTCTCCATCTAAAGAAATCCCAATCCCTCTGCACCACACACTCCAGGGACCAAAACCTCATTACCACCATAAACAGAAAAGGCTGGAGGGATAGGTTCCTAACCCAGTGACTTCCCATATTCTGAAACTACCTCCCCATTCACGTCAAGCAGAGCACTTCACTGGCCCTTTTCAAGAGAAATTTTGATGAGTGTATGGGCAATAGAAAGTTCACCCCAGGTATCACTTCAGTGGCCCTGCTTGACAGGGGCACAGGGAAACTACCTTTGGGTGACAGTCACTCCGGGGATCACCTCAGTGGCCTTGCTTTACAAGGTCACTGGAAACTAGCTTCAGGCGGCATTATGCCAAGGAGTTTCTTGGGCTAGGCTTGTATAGGCTCTGGGGCCATTAGCCTAGTACATACCTATGAACCTATACTTACTCACTATCACCCATACAGACCTCTCAGATCTGAGAACCAACTTCGCCTCCAAGTAGAAAAACCAAACCTCCCTGCTGGTCAAATGCTCTACTCCTTCCCAATTGCCAAACAGTGGAATGCACACCCATTAACAATAAGGACCACTAACAACACCTTTTCATTCAGAAAGCCTCTATGACAATACCTCTCCACTCTATGGCACTGCACATGCTCCAATGTCGCACCTCCCATAACCTGATTCTCCAGACCCTCTACTACTATCCCCTTATTGACTTCCCCCTTATAAGCTACATTTGACTACCTACTAACATGACTATCATTTTGACTTTATGGATATGATATACACTTCTTACTTGTACTTGTGACTTATACGATTGAAATTTACTCTCAAGTCTCAGCTTTATGATAAATCCAACACAGCATATATTTATACGTATTCAATACTCCTACCACATTACTAAAGTTAAACTGTCAATATATTTCATATTATACCTAACTATGGCCCCTTATATGTCATTGACACAATCTATTATTTTATACTGTACCTAAAGTAGTTGCTAATAACTAGCTTCTATCCTTATTTAGCTGTGACTGCATAACGTTTCCTATACTGCAATTAGTGTAGCTACCTTTTGTTGTGTTTGTTAACTATTAATGAGAATTCTCTAATGTATGTAATAGTTAGCTACGACTTTCTTTATCAGACTGCTACTCAATAGTTTCTATTGTATGTTAGTTTTAATGTGGAGCTTTTTCCCCTGGCCTCCACTGAAAATGAGCTTGCTATATAGCCCAGTGGATCATCCCGGTAAACAGATGCAAATAAATAAGTAAATAAATAAATAAATATGCAAAGATGACTAATTTGGGAAGAACTGACAGATTTAGGAGAGTTATGGCACCACCATGAAATTAGCTTGCGTGAACTGAACTGTTTTTCATTGTGAATGAAATTCATGTAGATAAGCATACTACATATCAGACTAGAGCTCTGCTTAAGTATATTATACATTATATTCATGACTGGAATATTTCAAAACTTGGTTCTGCCACAGAAACTAAAAGATAAAAGCTGCAAGTAAATTGTTGAAATGTTAGAGGGACATTTTAAACCCACACTGCTGACAATATTATTAAATATTTTGTTTTATCATTGCAACCAGAAAGTGACTGCAACTGTGAAAGACAATGCTGCTGAAATCAAATTGCAAGCAGTCAACTGTGAATTTGGTGCAAATATGGATGAAGCAGTAAGAGATAGACTCATTAGCGGGGTTCACAGTGAAATTTGTCAGAAAAAGTAGTTATCGTTATTGTGTTCATAGGTTCATAGGTTCATAGGTTGGTACTAGGCTATCAGCCCTAGGGCCTATACAAGCCTAGCCATAACAATTCCCTGGCTATTTCTTCCCACATTATTTACTTTCCTGGACCCCTGTCTAGCAGGGCGACTGACATGATCCCTGGGGTGAATTTCCTTTCTCCCATCCAATCATCAAGGTTCCTCTTGAAGAGGTCCAAAGAGGCACTCTGCTTGACATGTATGGGCAATCTATTCCAGAGTCTGGGGAGTCTCTGGGTCAGGACCTATCCCTCCAGCATGTTTTGTTTATTGTGATGACAAGGTTTAGATCCCTGGAGCGTGTAGTTTTGAGGGATTGGGATTTCTTTAAGTGTAGCATGTCCAACAGCTCTGGGTTTGACATGGCCTTGTATGTTAAGCAGAGATTGCCTCTGAGTAGACGATATGCGACAGAGTATAGCTGGAGTTTTTTAAGGCGGTCAGCGTAGGGCATCTGCTTTAGGCCTGTGATTCTTTTCAAGAACCTTTTAAATTGCACTATGAAATTAAGAGACAGAGATATACAGCAGGTGGGTGGATGCTGCGGTGCAGCAGTTAGCATTGCCGCCTCACAGCAAGAGGTTCTCTGGTTTAATCCTCGGCTGGGGTGCCATCTGTGTGTAGTCTGCATGTCCTCCCTGTGGTTGAGTGGGTTTCCTCTGGGTGCTCTGGTTTCCTCCCACATCCCAAAAACATGCTGTAGGTGGATTAGATACTCTAAATCGGCCCTAGGCATGTGTGTGTGCCTTCTGTGGACAGTTGGGCACCAGGCTGGCAACCCGACATCGTAAAACTCCACTGCCAATCATGAGCAGACAGGTGATCCTCTGTGGTAAACCCTAACCGGGAAAAGCCAAAAGAAGAAGAATATATACAGCAGATGAGAAGGCATAATTTACCTGTTAGCACAGTATGAAAAGTCAAAATTCAGACAAATAACCTGCAAGACAATTAAGCCCTTATGCCCAAGATGGTGAATGTTAAAGGGAAACAATGGACTTCCCAAGGATGTTGAGAGGCCTGGCACCATTTTGCCTGTAAGGGCATCACTAATCCTGAAAGGTCTCACCACGGAGATCATTACAGTGCTTCAATAATGGGCGATTGATTAAACTGGGTCGTATTTTTTTCTTAGTATATACCATTTTATATATATTTTTTTCCAAAATCTCTTTATTTCAATTTTCTTTTTTTCCAAATAATAACAATACAATAACTCAAAAACACAAATAAACAATACAAATACATATCTAAAGAAAACAGACAACAATCTCGTTTCAAGAAAATTATACACACACACACACACACACACATATATATATATATATATATATATATATGGATCCAGGTTACTACATCGACAACTAAGAAGATCGACAGCCACTTCCCCGACACGAAAACACCAACACATAAATCGAAACTGCAAATCACGGACATTTAACAGGTAACGGGTTTAAATTTCGCTAATCATGCCTACCATGTTTTAGTAAGTGTGGCAGTGTTATGCATGTGTTACGATCATTGTATTACTAAGTTCTTATGGTAGGCATGATTAGCGAAATTTAAACCCGTTACCTGTTAAATGTCCGTGATTTGCAGTTTTGATTATTTATGTGTCGGTGTTTTCGTGTTGGGGAAGTGACTGTCGATCTTCTTAGTTGTCGATGTAGTAACCTGGATCCATATATATATATATATATATATATATATATATATATATATATATATATATATATATATATATACAATATATACACTAGAAGTCACTACATCGTCAAGTAGAGTATGAGAATTCGTATGTTCGTTTGGTCTCATAAGGGATAGTGGAATGGGGATAGTCTATATAGAAAGTAAAGATAGAAATTCAACCATTTATTGTATGGTTAGGGAAAATATCTAGATACACATATACTAAGAGAAGGGGGAAGATGCAAGAAAACTGGTTATACTACATTCATTTCTTATTTAAAGGTTAGCTTTTCATGTCAATTTGTGGGCGAATTTTATTTGTCAAGAATTATATCTAGTAAGTAACCCCAATATTTTTGGTAATAGCATTTGTTTTTTGTTTTTGAATAAACAAATTTGTGAGATGAGATATATTTGAAAGCAAGATTGCTAAAATTTTCCCATGTAAGTGGTGACATGAACTTCCAATTCTTTGTAATAAAGAATTTAATAGGGGCACACATTGTAATAAAGACATGTTTTAATATTTTTGGAAGTTGATTGATGTTAATGTGCAATATAGCTGTCTCCCATGTAAGGGTTGATTTTTCATATCCCATCTTCTCTAATCTTACTCTCAAGGAACACCATAAGTTGTGTATCTTAGTACAGTTCCACATGACATGTAAAATATCAGCTGTTTGATCTGGACAATGGGGACATATAGGCAAAAAGTTACGATTGAATTTATTTAGTTTAGATAAGGTATAATATAGATTGTTATTTACCATAATTTGTGTATATGACAGCTTCTTTAAAGGAATGAATTTAATTGTATTTTCAATGGCTAGTTTCTTATTTTCTTCAGTCAGTGATTGATTTTTCGTTTGCCAATAGTTTGAAAATAATAAAGAATTCTGATGTTTTCCCTTTAATCGCAAGATGTTCAAGTATTAATTTAACTAAGTTTATGTTCTGTAAGTCAGTGTGTATTTGTGAGAATTTAGCATTTATAAGATGGTGAAGTTGGTTAAGGATCATACTATATTTCTTAGGAAGTTTGAGTTCAAGGCTCATTTGCCCCATGTTAGAGTCTTTCCATTGGTATATATCCCATATTGTGTAGTCTTTTATCAAGGGGTAGTTTGTTAGATTTACAGGTTTATTATTTATTAGTAGATTAGGATTTAGGTGTAACGGTTGTATAAGGGCAAAAGTGTCAGCTAATTGCAATGATTTAAATAGTTTCTGTGTTGTAAGAATCATGTTTTTAATTAGTGGGTGTAGATTATTTGTGTATATGCTAGCCTGGTTGAAATTCAAGAATGGTAGGGATTTTATATTATAGCCAAGGGATTTCAACTGTTCATACCAGATTTTGGTCCACTGGGATGTCCAAGTATTTATATATGAGTCATACCCCGGGATTCATGAAGCTCGGCGCAAGGTCGGTGTAAGGCCTGCACCGGCGGTGCAGTGAATAGTCGGCGTAGTAGCGCCATATGCATAGTAATGAGAGCGCGCCACAACCACAGACACGTGCGTAGTGTACGTGAGCGAGCCCAAGTAGGATCGTCCGGGCGTGGCTAAGCCGGCAGGCGATGAGCAACCTAATGTGCTGACTGCCACGGTCCGCCCATAATAGTAATGGCAGCAGCCAGGGCCCGTGCAGAATGAAACGCACGTAGAGTATGCAACATAGTACCCGTCCCAACAAAACGGAGAAGCAAATACAACCCACGAAGCCCTAAGTGTACCCGTCCAAGGAACAAAGGATACGCGTAACACCGTGTTTGTCCCGCAATGCACCGTCAGTGGGCATACCCAGAGAAGGTGTACCGCAGCATGTCAGCGCGCCGCACAGACATAGGAGTAGCGACTAAGGTGACCACCTGTCCCACTTTGCGAGGGGCAGTCCCTCTATGGGCAGTTGTGTCCCGATAAAAAATATTAAAAACGGCAAATGTGCTAAGATTGTAGGACATAATGATATCCCGTATTTAATGTAATGGTTGCATGAAATGGTTATTTCCGTAACTGAAATACCTAAATGTCACAAGAAACAGAATAAGCAACCAAACTGCTACAACAATAAGCTTTTATTTAGGCAAACAAGTGAAGTTATATGCTATATAGTGACCGTGGGTATGTGTCGGCCTGTAAAATCTGATGTGAGTCCCGAAAATGTCCCACCTTGGCCACTGGAAAGGTGGCAACCCCAGTAGCGACATGGGCATGGTCACCAGGGTTACCAGCTGTCCCACTTTGCTATGGACAGTCCCTCATTGGACAGTTGTGTCCCGTCAAAAATCGAAAAACTGGCAAATGACCTGAGATTTCCTGCCAAAAATATTCCCGCAATATACCTGTAATAGTAGCATAAAACATATATTTTGTATATGAAACACATACATGGCATAAGAAACTGAATAAGGAACCCAAATGCTAACAGAATAAGCGTATATTATGGCAAACAAGTGAAGTTCTGTCAACTCCACTTGCTGTGGGTATGTGTTGTCCTGCAAAATCCGATGTTTCCACAAAACATGTCCCACTATGGGCATTGGAAAAGGTGTCAACCATAATGGTCACAAGCAGTAGTGAGAGTACACAGCCGGGTAGCTGTGTCGACATAACAACAGGAAGGAACCAAGATACCTTAAACACAGGCAAACATGTGCATAGCAACATGTCACACACCCAGCAACGTGTTTGTCGCATACACAGGACGGTATGTCTAAGTGTAATATCCAGAAGCAGAACCCATGCATGCAGATGTAATACACAATAGCCCCATTGTAGCATGTAAGTCCCACCCATATGCGCCTGTGCACCCAAACCAGCTAGCATCCTTGTGCAGCTACACACCTACACACAATGGGCATACCTGAAATGTGGTAAGAAGTACTGTGTTAGGCAGTGCCACGCGGGCAAATATGTACCCCACATGTCACCAACCCACCTCAGGTACAGATATGGAAATGGCTGCATGTGAATGTGTCTGCAGAATGTGTACATCCCGCATGTGGTATGTACCCATCCAAACCATATAGGTTTGCACACGCCACGGTGCACATAACTGTACACATGTGGACAAGTCGGGTTGTTGAACCACCGCATCGATGATTAGCTATGCAGAGAAGTCAAACACATATAGCGGAACATGTGCCTACCAAACAGGACGTCCTAACAGGGTGCCACAGGCACAGAAGGGAAGGTGGGACATCACATGTGGAGAGTAGCGTTGCGGATGGCCAAATACACACGGTCAAGGTAAAGGCGGAACAACATGCATATGGCGGATGGATGTTGTTAGAAAATATATATAGAAACACATATGAAGTGCCAGTTTAGAAGCAAAATACTATATAATGCATTGAATTGTACCGCACAATATGGCAGTAGAAATGATCATGCATGTAATTGGTGAAGCTTAGCTGCAGTGTGATCGAACTCTGAGCCTGGCAGTAACCAGTACAGCAGGCTTATGTCTCTCAGCATTAATTATCTGCTGGGTTACAGAAAAATAAATGTATGTACATGCATAACATCCTCCCTTCCCCTGAGGAGGATGGCCTTGTGAGCTCTATCGAAGATAGAGTACAACTCCTTACCAGAGAGACACGTATTAAGAAATGAACTGACTATTGTATCGGAACAGTCCAGGGTCCTTGAAACACCTACAATCAGAGAAGGACACTGTAATTGACCAGGTGCCTTGCAAGGCTGTGTTATTCTCATGGGAAAACATTTTAAAAGCATGACCGCAGCACCCATGTATGTATAGAACATTGCGGACCATAGTGATGGAAATGCCCTGTGACCGACCACGTCAGTAAGGTGGGCAAAAGCTGATTGTAAACACTATATAAAGAAATTGCTTACTGTATAGAGTCAGACAAAACTCTCATACTTGGACTGTATATTAGTTTGCCTACCTGTGTACACTACTAAAACGTTGTGAACCCGAGCTTCCTGTGTTATTGACTGTCACTTAGAAAAGCCTACTGATGTCTACAGTCTGGTTTTAACAACTTATTTGACATTGTGGTCTTTCTTAGCGAATTCCTTGGTAAGCTACAGGTCAGAGTGCATGGGTGGTTAGACATCTGCGCAGGAGAATTTGCCTAAATGGTTCTTCTTGAGTGAAAAGACCTCCGACTGAATTGTTGTGTGTAAAGAGGCTGTCCACTGTCTGATCTGTGGCTGAAAAGCGGAAAACTGGATCCCAAGAAGAAAGCGTGCAGTCATAAACAGGAGGCTCAGGTAAGGAGGGTTTGCCTCTTTGTCTCTATTGTAGATCAGGGACCAGACTACATTGTGTTTCTGTTAACAGTTGTGATAGCAGGTCGAAGACCAATCCAAGTAGTTTTAAATCTGGACATAGATCAGGGGAACACAGAGTAGAGTAAATAGTCATTGTAGACACTACAGTGGATACAGGGAAGGAGATACCACGTGAGTGCGAGAGAAGGGTTACGTAACAGTCGTGTAGAGGATATGGGAGATTAGTGCACAAACAGATCATGTGATCCGCGTTTGACGGGTGACGTGAAGTATATGCAATTGCAGAGAGCACATAATGTGAGATATTCTGCAAAATGGGGTAATAAATATGACATTGATGGTATATTAGACAAAATATCGTTACTGAAACATTGGAATCACTGAAAATGTGATGCAGATGTTCTAGGGTAACCACCTGTCCCACTTTGTGAGGGACAGTCCCTCTTTGCCCAGTTGTGTCCTGCAAACAAACTGAACAAATGGCAAATGTCCTGATATCTTAGGACAAAGATTTCTCAGATATCTTCTTAAATGGTAGCATAAAACAGTAATTTTGTATCTGAAACACCAAAATATCATAATAAACAGAATAAGTAACTCAAATGCTACAAGAATAGGTTGCTCTCCTGGGAAAAAGTGAATTGCTGTCCTTAGTACTGGCCGTGGGTATGTTTTGCCCTGCCAAATTACACGTTCCTAACACTAATGTCCCACTTTCTGCATTTGAAAAGGTGGCAACCCTACGATGTGCAGGCGAAAAAACAGCGACAATTGGGTATCCGTCAAGCACATAGGTGGATTGAGGTAGTGAACCGAAGGGAACAGAACACTAGAAATGCGAAAGCATCATACGTACACAAAGAAGATAATAATACAGTAGTAGCGACAGACTCCCCTACCCCCCTACCACCTCCGATACCACATCCAGGATATGAAGCGGGAGGGCAGGCTAGTCCCCCCCATGTCATCCTGTGGCAACAGAGGTATCACAACGACCAAATGTAAGAGAAGCTATTGAAACCACATCCCGAACTCGTAACATACCTAGGGACACTCAAGTAAGAAGACAGTCACTAGAACAGAGTGAGGATATCTGTCAATTAATTGAAGTACTGAACCCTCATGCAGGACAGGAAGGCCAGGACCCAACTCCTTTAGTGTATAGACCGTGGACACCAGAAGATATCTGTAAAGTCACAGAGGGAATTCCCCATCTACAAAGTAATCACTATTCACCATGCAATACCCCTGTATCTTCTGATAGAAAAGCAAACGGGAATGGCGGATGGTACAGGATTTACAAGCTGTAAATCATGTAATAATACCTAAGGTACCGATGGTGCCAGACCCACACACTATATTGAATGCTATGAACCCGCCACAGAAGTATCTTACCGTGGTACATATAAGCTATGCTTCCCTCTCAATACCTATACACCCAGATAGTCCGTATTGTTTTGCATGTACATTCAGGGTAACAGATACAGCCATACCCGCCTATCGCAGGGATACTGTGAAAGTACAACGATATTCGCACAGGAGATGGCTAGCAACATTCGGTGTTTACTCCACCGGGGCCAGTCAAGTTCTACTTTATGTGGATGATATTCTGCTTGCGGCCCCTACCCAGCAGCAATGTAGGGAAGATACAATAGCATTATTGAAATATTCAGCAGAACAGGGACATAAATTAAGCAAGCATAAATTGCAACTACAGAGAATACAGGTCAAGTACCTGGGATATGTGGTATCCAAGGAGGGTAGAACATTACATGACGATAGGAAGGCAGCAATTTCACAAGCACCCAAGCCAACTACCAAGAAGGGAATGATGTCCTTCCTGGGCCGACTAACATTTGTCAAAGCTGGTTACCAAACAATGCTTTGGAATCTGCTCTATTGTCTGCTTTAATCTTTAATACACCTATGGCAGCACAACATATACTACACTGGATTCCAGTAGCAGAAACAGCTTTCTGCAGACTAAAACGATTGATAGCTTCAACATCTGTATTAGGTCTCCAGAATAATCATAATAGATGTTGTCAGACTGTAGATTGTAAGCAGGGATATATGACGTCAGTCTTGATGCAACAGCATGGAAGTAAGCAACGCCCCATAGCTTACTACTCATCGCAGTTGGACACTGTGGCATGGTCAGTGCCACATTGTGTACAGGCAGTTGTTGCAGCACCCATGGCAGTACAGGCCTCGGCCTTAATGTTATTATTCCACCCTCTCACTGTGAGAGTGTCTCATGCAGTTGCGATCATTCTGCTGCAAGAGAAAATAGCATTCCTGACCCGTGCTAGACATCTGTCTTGTTTGACCATACCCGAGTCAACCTCATATGGTGATTGAACGTTGTACAACATTAAACCTATCAGCGTCCGTCCGACACCTGTGTATGGCACACCACACAGTTGCCTATATGAAATGGAGGAAATAACTCCACACAGACAGGATATCACTGATATACTCTTAGATGATGCAGAGGTGACAGTTTATGTGTACGGATCATGTAGAAAGAGTCCTACAGGAAAGAATCAAGTAGGTTATGCAGTAGTTATTGATAATGAGATTGTAGAAGCCCAACCCCTGCAGCATAACGTGTCTGCTCAAGCAGCAGAATCGATAGCTTTAACACGTGCTTGTACTCTAGCGAAAAACTGATGTGTGGACATTTATACCGATAGTCAGTATGTTGTCTGTACAGTGCATGTTTATGAGCAGCAGTGGAAGAATAGGGGAATGATAACATCCACCGGTAAACCGATCAATCATGCGCAATTGATCTTGAATGCATTACATTCCATTCAGTTACCCACTAAAGTAGCTAATTGTAAATGTGCAGCTCATACAAAGCAACAGGATAACAGTAGGAAAGGTAAGGCACGAGCTGATGCAGCTGCAAAACAAGCAGCCTCACAGTTGGAAAGTGTCTTTTTGAATGAGGAATGACAATCCTCAGACATTCTAGATGTAGAAATGTTACAAACAATGCAAACATCAACTACGAAAGCAGAAAAGCAGACGTGGGTATGGCGAGGAGCAATCCTTGAAGCCGGACTGTACATATCCACAGTGAGAAAGCCAATATTAACGTCTAATGTATTCAGATATGCGGCTTTGTTGAGCCATGGGTAGAGCCATGTCTCAACAGTTGGGATGGTACAGTTGGTTAACAGAATATCCCTAACATACGGAATTAGGAACCACATACAAACATCATGAGCAGCGTGTCATATTTGCAGTAAACATCATGCACAGGGAGCATTTAAACCGAAGGGAGTGGGTTTACCTACACCACCATAACCGTTCCGTACTATTTGTATGGAGTTTATACAGCTGAATAAATGTGAAGGGAAGAAATACTGTTTAGTGATTATAGATATATTATCAAAATGGGTAGAAGCATTCCCAACCAGGAATCCGGATGCAGCAGCAGTGGCAAAGGTCCCAGTAAAATAAAGTATGGCTAGATCTGGCATACTGTAAAGAAGCTACAGTGACAATAGAACACATTTTGTGAACCAGACAATCCAGCAACCTGGGGGATTATTTGGCATTTCCATGAATATAAATTGCATGTACAACCCACAGTCAGCATGACTGGTGGCGTGATACAATGGGATCGAGAGATAAGTTGAGGAGGTTGGTGGGTGACACCCAGGCGAGTTTCATTTGCTGTCTACCTCTAGCATTGCTGAGCATGACAACAGTTCCAAATGTAAAGTGTTTGACCCCTTTCGAAGTAGTATTTGGAATGGCATATCATGTGCCAGAGTGGAAAGCTGTCATGCCTGCAGAGCTGGAGGTCGATGGCTCATTAGCAGGTGACATGAGAGGATTGTTAACCAATAACACTGTTTTGCAGTTAAAGTCTTTTACAGATGAAGAGCAAGCGAAGCCGGACGCATAGCTGACTCCAGTATCCTGTGTGTATTTCACTGTTATCCAAATAAGATAATTTCCGAGTCCAACGTGTGAAGGTCTGTACCAGGTACTGTTGGCAATGCCTACTGCAGTAAAGTTTGCGGAGAGGTCGTCCTGGGTTCACCTCACATTTTCCCAACCGGTAAAGGATATCAAGTCTGATTAACATCTTGTAGCTGATATACCATAGAGACTGAATCACCCGGGCCAGACTGTATAACAATACAAAGCAACCCCAAAGACATTTGGTTTACTGTCCTACTGATCATACACCTATTAACCATGTTTGTGTTGACTTTACATGTGCTGGGACCTTACCTGCATATAACTACACAGATAGAAATAGTGATACGTGATGAACTGGCCACAGAGTGGCATCCAAACTTCAACAAATACCTAGGCATGGCGTGTGCATGTACAGACTATGAACATTTTAAATTGCTGTGTTTGTACTGCCATACCTACATCATATGGAGGACTTCCGATGTATGTTGTCCCCTTGGGGATAGATTGAGACTTGTGAATATTTACACTTTGATACAGGTTCTGTGAGTTCACAGGACAAAGTGGCACTGTACTTACCTGTTACACAAAAAGGAATTGTTTGTTTTCATAAACATGATACAGTTCAAGTTGGTGGGAGTATTTGTAACATAACTGTGTCTTACAAATGTCATATAACAGCCAAAGATCACAGTACTAGTTGTAGCACCATTCATGATTTGTATTGAAGCTTCATGAGAACAACGTGGAAAGATGTGCAGAAACATCCTGAATTGTATAAACAGTCCTCTGTTATAGACAGGAAAATGTTACATGCAGAGTTAACCCGCATCAGTAGTAAAGTAGAATATTGTTATTTTGTTTGTGGGAAAAAAGCATATCAATGGTTACCTGAGAATTGGTCCGGCAGTTGTTTTTTGGGTTATCTGGCTCCAGTCACATGACATACTGCACAATTGCCTCTGGAGTGCAAGCGAACTATAAGACATATAGCTCGAAGAACTGGGAACACAGTCGAGAAACCTACTAATCCAGTGGGTGACATGGAAGCTGTTCTGAAAATCCATTCTTCTGCAAGAGATAAAGGAATATTGACTCATGTGGACTTGAGTGACAGCGTTATATCCGGGGATGGAACACTCCCAGCTTGTGGAGTAGTGAAATCAATCAGGGAACAGAGGAAGTTGTCAAAACCTGTCGGAGGAATGAGCAATGTGACATTTCGTTCTTGAACTTGTGACTGATGAACTGGATGCAATGAGAACTGTTGTGTCACAAAATGTAATAGCGCACGACTGCACCCTGGCGGCGAGAATTGGTACGTCTTGGCGCTTATCAAAGAAGACCGCTGTGTGTAAGTACCACATAACATGAACAATATCAATGCCCACCTAGAGGTAATACAGCAGGTGTCATCCATGGCGGAACCAGGCCCAAACCCACTGACGAACCATTTCCACAAACCATTTGGTGGATGGGGTTCAGTCATACTGAATATCTTGATTGCCATTTGTGTTGTTCTGCTCATATTGGGAGCATGTGTCTGTTGCGGGATACTTTGCATGTAAGTATTAGTCAGGGACTCTGTCGACGTATCTGTAACCAAGACTATGTATCAAGACCTGTAGTGGTATTTGTTAATACAAAATGAAATCCTTTCTGAAATGTACAACAAATGTCTTGCCTAGTTAAACGTTCCAGAGAGGAAGAGGCTAGGGAATGAAATAATGTTGTATATGTTTCTGGATAGAATAGAAGCAATCAAAGGAGGGAGAATGTTAGCAAAATATATATTTAAACATATATATGGCGTGCTAGTTTAGAAGCAAATAGTGTATAATGCATATTATTCTATTTTACAATATGGCAGTAGAGCTTATCATGCATGTAATTGCCTGTAGTGTAGCTGCAGTGTGATTGAACCCTGACCCTGGCAGTAACCAGTGCAGCAGGTGTATGTCATTCAGCATTAGTCATCTGCTGGGTTACAGAATAATAAATGTATGTACAGGTATATCTGTCATCCTTCCACTGAGGAGGATGGCCTTGTGAGCTCTATCTAAGACAGAGTACAGCTGCTCACCAGAGAGACAAAGGAACCTAGTAGGAAAGGAAGTGACGACCGGATCTGAACAGTCTTGGAACCTTGACAGAGCAGAATTTACCGAAGGACATTCTAATTGACTATGTGGCTGCAAGGCTGTGCCATCCTCATGGGAAAACATTTAATAAGCATTACCTTAGCACTGTTGTAGGAATACAATATTGTGGACTATAGTGATGTAAATGCCCTGTGACTGACCACATCATTAAGGTGTGCAAAAGATGATTGTTATCACAATACTCATACAGCTGTTACTTGTATAGAGTAAGACAAAACTCTAAACCTGTACTGCATAGTTATTTGCCTCCTGGTGCACAGTAGTAAAACGTTGTTAATCTGAGCTTCCTGTGTTATTGACTGTCATTTTGAAAAGGCGAATGAGTGTAACAGTTTGATTTAAACAACGTAATTGACAGATGTGTATGTTCTAGCATGGGAATAGGTCAAGCCAACCACCACAATCACCATGTGTACCACATACAAACAGCCAGTAACACGCAGTAGTAGTGCATGAAGGCATACCGACTGTGGGAATAGTACAGGACATATGGCACGTGCCAAGTGCAGATGCATGACACAAACCCCAGGATGGGTGTCCCTGCAAAGAGGAACATGTGCCAACCACACCTCCCACAGATGTACCGGCAATAAAAACACATGCCAAACACACAGAAACACTACCGTCCAACACACGACTGCAACGGAGGCTGGTCAAACACCAACATGAAGCATGCACAAACAGGGACTTGTGTAATTGTTGCCTTAACACCCCCCCATAGGCCAAAGAAGAATAGAATGGACATATGCATGTAATGTTGTGAAGGATGTGTGGTAGTCCTCAGTATCACAGTGTTAGGGACACAGATACACTGTCATCAACTGTGACGTATGTGCACTGTAGACAGCATACGTGCAAGTAATACAGAGGACAAACATGTGCCACAGAAATATACACTTGAGAAAGAGGATAGGGGATAGACAAGTGTAAATGGGACAAACTATGAATATAGGTGCATACGTCCATAGGTACAGGGTAGGCCATCGACCCAGGTTCAGCCATAACACTACACCATAGTTAGGATTACTTTGCCAACCTTCTGTGCTGGAGATAAAATACTTATGATATTGCTGTACCTCTGTCAAGCAGTGATAATGATGTAATCCCCGGCCTATATCTGCAATTCCCCATTCAATGGACAACATACCCCCGAACAAGGCTAGGAAGGATCTCTGTCTCACATGTACTGCGATGTAGATCCACAGCATTGTGAGTGTCCGGGTGACATATGTGTCACTCCAACACATCCCATTAATGACCGTGACAAGGTTCATGTCACCTGCCCTTGTGGTTCTGAGGGATGCAGATACAGTAGGTGAAGCATAGACATGACATATGGGTTGACATGGCCTCGTATGTCACGCACAGGTCAACACTAAACAACAGGTATGTGACTGAATGGGGCAGGGGTCCTACAAGTGGGGCAGCATCACACAAATCCATGTCACCCTGCATCTGTATGACAATTAACCTATGAGGCCTTCCCAGCTGCTGTAGGTGTCGGGTCAGATACCCTCCGAATGTGGCAATGTAGTAAATCATAGGTGTAACACGTAATGGGTACAAGGAGACAATGACCTACCCTGATGTAGATGTGAATCCCTGCACAAACAGGTGGGCAATGTAGAAGTCCCACCGAACCACGATAGCAGCGTGTGTGTTGAACGAATGGTGACCGACAAACTCTGTCCCCTGATCCATGGTAATCACCCCTGCGCTCAGTCGACAGCCACCTATATGCTGGACAGGGGTGACCTAGTACTCCTCCACAGGTATGATGTTGCATTACTTAGCATTTAGCTGTGGGACATGTCCCTGACAGCAGATATGCATATCTGGGAGGCCCCTTTGAAGGATATCTGTGTCAGATGTCCGTCCCACTATGGCACCTGTTTCGCAGTCATCTACAAACAATGTTGCCCATAACACCCCTGTGTGTGCCTGTACTGTGGAAATGTAGATGTATGAGAGGAGTGGACCCAGGGAAGGGCCCCATGGGACACCGCTTGCGACAGGCAGTAGGTCTGACATGCTGCCAGCAACTATGACCGTGTGGGTTGTGTCACATAGACAGTTTACAACACATCCTGTGATATACGTGTTCACATCCCAGCCAATGGGTTTATCAACGATACCTGAGGGGGGTAATGTGTTGAAGGCCTTTGCCAGGTCGAGGTAGGCTGTATGGACTGCAAGACCCCCATCAATGGCCTTGGTGACAGTCCCGAAAATGTCAACCATGCTTTAAAGGCATGAACCGCCCCTGAACAAGCCAAACCTTGTTGGATGCACAGTATGCATGTCCCCTATGCCTTCATCTACGAGCCGCAGTATGATCCCTCCCCATGTCTTTGCAGATAGGTCTCCTCATGGTAATGGGACAGTAATAACCAGGGTCAGTGGAGGCATTGGCCCTGTGACGTGGGACTACAGTTGCCGTGCGACACAACCTGGAGTGCGTTACCTGAGGTGAGGCTACAAAGAAATAGCTGTCCTAACTGTGGGTCTAATTCCTCAATGTGATAGTGGAGTACACAGTCGGGTCACCAGCTGGTCTCATGGATGCTATGTCCACTACCCTGGAGAGAGCATGTCCCACCCGTGTGTCACAGAACATTTGGGGACCACAAACCGCTGCTACAGACATCTCCTCATGTGGGGGGGAGGGTGTGGAGATGTCCTCACCGAACTTGTCAGCCCGTATTTTGGCAATGTGTGTATGTTGAGTAAACTCCACATCTTCGTGAACACAGTCAGAGCATATGTGGGAGTGACCTCCCAGGTGTCGAGCATAGCAAATGAAGGTGGTATGATTGTCAGCCAGGTCCATGTAGGTATATCTGTGGAGCGTGCCCTGGACCATGTCATGACAGCGTGTAGCTCTACACATATGATGACCAAGGGTGTCATACCTCACAAGGTGTCTGCTCCGCCTTGTAGTAGCCACCTCCTCTTGTTGTACAGCCTGTGTATGGCTGGGGTACACCACACTGGATGCTTGGCATTGGTACAATGAACCACAGTTGGGTAAGGGAATGCCTGGTTCATGCAGTCCTGTAGGTACTGGTAGACGGCATATGTGAGTGATGCAGTGGCTGCAGTACTGTCGACCACTGGCTCAGGGTCCTTAAAGGAGACCACAGTAGTGTGCAGAATTGGGAAGTCTGCCTCTGAGCAAGCAATGTGTATGGTAACCGGCAACACTCACAGCAACGGATGCCAATAGCAGAAGCTATTGTAGGTTGTCCAAACACAGGTGTGGAACATCATAGCAATAAACCACGCCTGGATGTGGGTAATGCTAGATATACTCACGGCAGACGTGGTGCGTTCCCGAGTCCGACGCCCGAGGGACCACACACATATGCGGCCCTATGCATAGGCCAACTAGGCAGCCTCCTAGGGCACCGCTCTACTCGGGGCACCTTTCAAGCCTTTATTTTGTGTAGGTAGACCAGGACGGGGTTAGCGGGTGATGTGGCGGTGGCATCATGGAGTACTTCTGCCTAGGGCACCACGTGACCTAAGGCCACTCTTGCCGTGGGTAAATACAGCAGTACCCACACCCAGATGCGGGTCATTGCTAGTATGACATATCATGTATGGCAAGAAACCATATATTCCCCAGACATAATGGCACAGCATAATGCCTGTCCGCCGCCTAAACGCCGACATACGCCACCAGCGGCGGTGTGGACGTACTGCGCGAGATGTCCGTTACCAATGTCGACACTGTCTCGCTCTGTGAAACAAAGTCACCATAGCGATTCAATACTAAACAGCGACGGAGAGGCCGATGTCCCCGTTGCTGAGCTGTTCAACCTGTTCCGCCATGTTAAATGTGTGTAGCAGAGCAGGACTGTCCGTGGCTTAGTGAAAGCCATCACGCAATATTAAACCCATGTAATATGGCGAGACAGGTCATGAATACCGAGGGTTACTAATGGAAATAGGTCCGTTCGACCAGACCGTGTTCAATTACTATAACAACATCGACAGCGAATGCGTCGGCCAATCAGCGCTACGGGTAGGAATTATGGGGGGGGACATGGTATCATAGACACGGACAAACCGTGGCCATGTGACTCATCTAACATTCGTACACGGTCAGGGCAGTTCCGTACACTGGGCGGAGAAGAGCAAACCCAAAGCACCACAGGGACACCCTGACCATCGAAGGCCTGTATGCATTGGGGATATAAGCCCCTGTGATCTGAACATCCCTGCGGTCAAGACATATGCATCCTGGGCCATGAACGGGAGGGAATAAGGAATGTTTAACATGTAGTACCGCACCTTTCCCAGCAGGAGAAGGGATGCCAGTGACGTGCGTGAGTGCGGGGGGTGGGGGTGGGGGGATATGTAAATGTAGCTAAGTACCATGGGTATGCATATTAATGACACCGAACAGCTAACGTGTAGTGGTCATAGTAACCGGCAATCGTGAATGCAGTCCTGTTTGAATTACGACTATGGAACATATAATTGTGATCGTGTGCGTAATCGTCCATGCTGCAAAGACTGTTACTTGTATAAAGGTGTGCGTGCGTTCCGCACCGTCCGTCAACGGATCACAGATATGTTACCGGAATAGTCACAACTAACACAGACCACGTAACCACACAGGGCCAGTAAACATATGGAGACAGAATACGGATATGCATGTGCGCCTGCGCGTAAACCACAATTAGGAAATGCACGTGCGCGTGTGCGTGTGTGATCCCCTCGAAGCAGGGCAGGTTAAGGATGTGTACTCCACGTCAACCAGACAGGTCTCATAAATGTCAGCCTCTGAAAGTATGGAATCGGGCAATGCCATGTAAAGTACCGTTACAAATATTGAGAAACACACGCTATGTGATGAGACAAACATAGAATGTGGATAGAATAACGTATGTGTTAGTAGTATGGATTGATGACGGTATGCATCAGTAACCCGACCCACTTGTCAGAAGGTGCCCCCGTACGAATTGCGTCCAGTTGGCTCACACTTGTTGACCGGCCTACGCTAGCTGGATATATGTCCAGTGTCAGCAGAGGCCCGTGGAAAAATGCCCCACACACAATCATAGCACAACATACCAAAGTACCCATATATGTAAACAAAAAAGAACAACAATAGAGCGTGTCCTGAAAGGACTGGTTACACACGGGTGCCAGACGACAGACAGATATATGGCCGGTGGAAGCACGTCACAATTATGGGATCAGGTCCCTAAAGAAGCAAGAAGGTCACACATGACACGCCAGCGAATTGCCAGATAGACACTGGTCAATGTAACACACAGCAAGATGGAGGGCCAACCAGCCGTACACCATGCCAGAACCTGTACAGCGGAAAGGTATGGCATGGTAATTGACTTGTGTACACAGGTAATCCACAGACAGTAACAAAGAAAGGTATGAAACGAGGGGTTCACATGTATACATCTACACACAGCAGCCCGACGGCCCGTATATATGGCGCATGGACATAGATTTGTCACGGAAAAGAAGATGTAAACAACTACAGTTCATTCCATTTCATATTGATATAGTTATGATACAGTCATATTCACACGTAACATTGTGACTTTCATTTACATTCATATTTATACATATTATGCTTCAATTGTACTTATTGATTCCATGCTTTGGAATCGTAATGCAACAGTTATACACATTGATATTTCATACCATGATCAACACACTACATTCTAAGGTTTACTCACAACAATTATCAACTATGTGTGAATATACTGATTGTATTGACCAATATTGTAGTTATATAAACACATTGTTGTTGTATTATTGTTTCCATTAAGTAATGTATGCAACACTGACTTGTACATGTCACGTTATCTTCAAGACATGGAGCACTGTCCACTTAACTATGAGCAGGTTTACTGATTAATTGACTTTAAACTGACTCTGACGGAAGTGTATAAGGGACGACTATGTAATGTATTTCGTACTCGACGATGACCCATGTTAGTGGGTGGAAGAGCTTAGTATGTTTCGACTGTGGAGTGTATCGTTTCTGTCATTGTCCGTTTTGGCCTGATATATGTTCAAGGATGTCTTTTATGAAGATGACCAGGACTAAAGGTTTGCTGCATTTACGCTTACTGGCACGTGGATATGGATAGGCCAAGTAATACATAATATGGGTCGGTGAACAGACATCCGCGTTTGGGGAACATACTGGCCAGATGTTGACAGTCCAACACGTTCTACACTTTACATATGCACATCGGTGTCCATTGTAGGACTCCAAAAATATACCCATTTGAGACAAGAAACAGCTGCGGTCAACCCAGACGGTGTACAGCCGTGACTACGGCACAGCTATACATATGCACCACCAGCGTGTTCAAGGTTGATGACAACTGTCCATGAAATGCAGGACATATGTACAGAAATCCACAGATTGTCGTGTCCATATAAGTGAGTCCACATCCCAGTCCCGCACACATGAAGGATGTGTAATGGGTACCGTGGAGGGTTGCGGCCATGGGACCCTGGGTATGCAAAATTGGGGCTCGGTGTTGTTTGGCAGATAATCCGTTGTCCCGCCCCGTGGGAGGATGTGGGTATAGCCCGTGCCTTACTCCCCACCAATGATGCAAAGCATCCACCGGATAATGGTAAAAGCATGTGTGAAATGTGTACAGCCCTATATTACTGTCCAGTAGGCAATTCCCATGGATGGACAGGTGTACGACCACGATGGCACCCATAACTGGAAACCTGGTGGAATTACACAGCTGCAGTAAGGCATAACACAGGAAATACAGATAGGGAGTACAGTAGACACTCCCCATACAAAGACAGACCGCCGTGCGAATACCGGCGTACATGGCGCACGATCCGCCAGCAACAAAATGGGGAGCACTGGCTACCATACATCGGAAGAGAAGGGCGACCTGTGGAAGACATACTAATGGCACACTAACAGCGTCAAGTAGGATATGTAAGCTATGGCGTTCCCAACTATAAAGAAGACATGCTTCAATGAATACATAGGGGATCAACATGTTCGGTGGTGTTATGTTGACAGTACAGTAACGGATCGTCCTATTGGGACGTCTGGGATTTATGTAAACCAGTTGCTAACCTGCATCTTTGGATATACATCAGTTATTTACAGTTCTAACACACCTGTTTTACGTAGCACCACGTAGAATGGGTAGTCAAAGAGACATCCACGATTGGCGAACATACAGCAGCGGTCAAAACCACTGGCCAGTTGGACACAATCCAGCAACATCTACCTTTACATTTGCACATATGTGTCCATTGTAGGACCCAAAAATTACATTATAACAGAACGCCGACCAGCCATTTTTGACCACCAGATGATGCGATAGCCGTGACTACGGCACAGTTAGACATGTGCACCGCCAGTGTGATTAAGGTTGATGACAGGTATCTATGAAATGTAGGACATATGAGCAGAAATCCACAGATCGCCGTGTCCATACATGTGCGTCCACATCCCAGTCCCGCACACATGGAAGGTGTGCAATGGGTACTGTCGGGGGTTGCAGCCATGGGATCGTGGGTATGCAGAAATGGGTGTCGGACTTGATTGGCAGAAAAGCCGTTGTCCCGCCCCGTGTGCGGTGTGTGGGTATGGCATATGCGTTACTCCGCACTGATAATGCAAATCATCTACCTGAGAATGCTAAATACAGCTGTGACATGTGTACAGCCCTACACCAGTGTCCATGAGGCAGTTCAAATGGATGGACAAATGTACGTCCAGGATGGCACCCATAACTGCACACCTGGCGGAATCCCACAGCTGTAGTAAGGCAGAACACAGGGAAATCTGGGCCCCTGCCATTCGGCATTCGAACTTACAATGTGCATGCCAACATAGGGGGATTGTGGCAGACAAGGTATGCAGATGACTGCACACCGGCCACCATACCCAACACCCCATCTGACACGAACATCCACCTAGGGCGTCATACACATGGATAACTGGTGCGAGAGCCATGGCCTGTTGCTACATGCCAGAGAAGGTGCAGACCTACCCAGTGTGAAGGACATGTTTGCCCCAACGTAACATGTAGGTGGTGATCCATTCAACATGGTGGACGTGTTCATGGAAATGGGTACCACACCTGTCAGTAACCTCTGTCAACACACACAATGCCAATGTGGGTGGGAAGACATTCCACTGTGGCCACCTGGTCTGGAAGGAATCACATCCACATCACGGGTGTTCATTGTACCCCTGTACACATCACACACCACAGCAATGATTGCGTGCAATGGCACATGTGGGCTGTACCTAACCTGACACCTGCAGCACTCGGAAGGACCACAAACATTCCACGAGGTGGGGATAAAGGTGCTGGGACATGTGTCTCACACTGCCGACCAAGGGGACTCCGGCTGTATACCTTCCCAGCACGTCTGCTCTGTGGTGATCTGTGCCTGACATACACAGCCATGTCCAACCTGGGTGACATGGACAAGTTCCACCTCCTAGGCTCTGGGCAAACACGGCCACAGAAGCAACTTACGCACACCTCACCACAATGATGACTAGGACGTGCTGGGGGAACAGGGTCAACGCCCAGAGACCCCCTACAACACGGAGAGGATTGCCAGCCCACGTGAAGCAGAGGCCCTGACTGCCTTTGTGCAGGAGTAATCATGACGTGTGGATGTGTGATCATGAGTATGCACCAGGCATCATCTCTGTGTCAGTGCTGGACAGGGGACAGGAGACTGATGGATGTGGTACCCTCATCCTAAGGGGTGTTAGCAGCCACACACAGTCTTGCTAGGTTTACACATGCTGTAGGGCACATAGCCTGGTATGTACATGTGCGCCTATGTACGTATGTAGGGGTCCATGCCGGTTGCGGGTACCTGTGCTATGCTGCTATTGCCAGATGTGCCTGTGGGTACCCCACGACTACACGTGGGGAACTGATAACAGTGCTCCCAGTGAGCACATGCAAGTACACCATAAGTGGCATATGGGTTAACTGAACCAATATGGTGCTACACATGTAACCAACACGCATACTGTGTACACAGAACAATGAATGCTGCACCTGCACTACATGGTATATCTGCTGCATGATGTCAGTGCACAAACCACATCACATACGCACCTGTCACCTGCCATACACAGCCACCACAACATACACATCACATACTATGCAGACACAGGTATCACATACACCTCTCACTATGTTGTCCACTCTGTGCATCAGACTATGTTTGCATAACCGTGCACCAATGGTGTAGCTCACGATTATGTGGCAGAGACTTCATCATATGCACAGGGTGATATGTGTGCCACAGGCATAGGCTGTACCAATGGATGACATCATGTGTGTGTAAGGGCCTGTGCATTTACTGGGCATGACTGTGCAGAATGCATGTGGATGTGGTGGTGCCCTACAGTTGTGTTTGCTGTGTGTGGGTATGTGTGTACACAGTTCAGTCATCTGTGATGCCTACACGGGGTATACTTGGCAGCCCCAGACTGTACAGTGCAGGTGGTACGGCTCACTGTGTCGGCCTGCGGCGACGTGACCCGTGCCTGCCTGGGGTCGCACGGGCACTACCGGTTGGAGGTATAGAGTGGCCACTCTCCGATGACACATGTCCGCTGGAAACGTGTCCATGCCGGGGCCGTCCAGGGCCACATCCACGTGGCCTGCTGTGTCCTGGTGTGGTCGTTGTAGTAGCAGCTGCACTGCTGCTGCTACCAGCACTGTGTGGGTGGGCATGGGTGGTGGCACGTACACGTTGACCTGTACTTGGTGGTGTTACTAGCCCACGGCCACGTGCCCTATGCCTCACCCCTACCAGGTGTTCCTGCACGGACAGCTCACGCTCGCAGATGGCCATGCCTCGGTCGAGGATCCCAGCCATCTCACCCAATCTCCTATCCAGAACATCGGCAAGATGCTGTTGGGCATTCGCCAATGACTGGATGTTCTCATTTAAGGAACGGATTGCGGACCTCTGCAGCCTCTGCCCTTCCTGGTTCTGCCGTTCGCGTGCCTGCGCCCGCCATTACAGTCTGGAACATGCGTCTGGTTATACCAGCTGCTGCACCCCACGGCAGGTGTATGTCTAGCAGTGCTCCTCCCACGAGCAGCACCTGCCACATGCCTGTCTGGCACTCCACCAGTCATTACACTGGCATTGTCGTGTACCGCACCTTCTGCAGCCACCACACATTCCTGCTCGGTGCCAACAGACGCTGACTGTCCATCATCTATGGTCAATGGTGTTGCGGTATGTGTCGGCATCTGAACCGTGTGCGGGGATGAAAGGGACGTATGTGTGATGTTCTCCAATGGCACAGTGTCTGCCTGTGACGACCCTGCCTGTGCCTCATGAACATGGTCATCACCACTAGTATCTGTGGGGACACTAGCATCAGATGGGCCGCAGGAGGGGAATGCACCTACAGCACCTGTCAATACAGAGACATACCGTAAGTTACATTACAGACATGCTGACACACACACACAGCCACACACACACACACACACACACATGCAGACACACACACGCTGACACACACACGTGGGCACACACACATGCAGACACATCATGCATGTGATATTGCATGTGGCATGCAGCATTCCCACACCACAGCCCAGTGAATGCAGCCCAGACATTAATAGTGGCAATATGCATACTGCCCTGGAGTGCACACTACAACAGGCAGGTGTCTGTTAGTAGGCATGGAGTACACACATTCATGGTAGTTTGCATGCATCACCGTGATACACTGTGTGTCCACGGGCGAGTTAACTGTACACATGGCTGCCGTCACTATGTCATGTACACCGCAAACATGTGCGGTATCATGTGGACATGTGTCAATGGTGTCCCACCACATCACAACAGATGTCACAGTGCAGTGTTATGTGTTCAGTCTACAAATACAATGCATCTGTAACAAGGATGTTTGTGCATGTGTGGTTGGTGTGAGCTGTGTACGTAGCTGTGCAGTGTGGAGTACGGGCACTGTGCCACTGCACGGTAGCAGGACACCGGTATGTTTCTGTGCGATGTGTGACCTGGACGCATTACATTGCCATGTCTGAAAACCAGTTCAGCTGCTCAGCAGCACGTATATGGTGGACATTGGTGGCACCTCTATTGGCTGGGGACAGTCATTCCATTTCACTGGTGTACCACATCGGATGTCCAGGGGGTCCACTACAGTGATGAGCCCACTATGTGTGGACAGGGTGCAACGGTGACTACCCACTGCAGATGTACTGTGTGGCAACATGCCTGTAGGTATCACCCATGGCCTTGTTTGTCTGGGTCATCGACAATTGTGTGTGATGGACCTCGTGCACACGGCCCTGTGGTGGCACATGTGACATACAACTGTACTAGTCTGAGGTGTCACATTCCCTACGGCTATGCAGACATTGTGGATGTCTGCTATGTCGTCACATAGGTCATGTCATGGTGTGACAATGTTGCAGACAGACATCCACGTGCATGGAACATGTCATGTGCCATGTCACAACATGTGCACCCAATGCAGGGGCATAGGTCACAGTGGTAACACCTGTGCTCTGGCCAGATCACAGCTCACTATGTGGTACTGTGTTCATACTGCAGAGGCATACCAATGCATACTACACATGCAGCCATTGTGGAACACCTTCACCATTGTATGCATAGCTGACTGCACATAACACACCAATGGGTTATGTGGTGTCATGCCACTCTATACTAACGGTTGTATCTACTGTACATGGGTGGTGTGTGTGTCGGATGGTGCAACCTGTATACCGTGACTGGGGCACACCCAGGTGTGCATGTCATACCTGGACACATGGGGAATATCAATACACCGTATCATGCCTTTTACTAGCAACAGACTTACCTGTGACAGACCCTTGTCTTTGTGACACGCCAGACGTACCTGTATAGAGATGACACAAAGGTATGCACATTATCCATTACTATCGCCACAGTAAGCATTCTGCATGTCACATCATGCACCTGCGTGTTCGCATGTGCTCTGCACATGTGTGCATACACAACATAGCATACTGTAGTATGCATCCTGTGTGGCCATATACCTGGCATGTGTTGCTATATTATGTATTGTACTATGACACCCACTCCTACGTCGCTTGTCATACAAACATGCAACACTGACTTACCAGGCATCTCCGAGCTCATTGTTTGGGAGACACCCACCTCCACGATGGACGCGAGGGTTTCAGCGTGTTGTTCCATGGGTGTCCCCAGACCGGCCAGGAGCTCCTCCGTGGCTGTGAGTGGGGGCTGGGTTGGTGGCCCACCACCTGTCCCACCCTGTTGTCTGGTGATTGCAGCGGCACGCTGTCTCGCATGCCAGATTAGGTCTGTGCAGTGCCTGTGTATCTGTTGATATGTGCGGTTGTGGCCACCCAGGCTGTTCACCCTCCTGCACATATCCTGCCACATCTCCTCCCATTGTTGTGCCTGCAGTGGCACATGGCTAAATGAGATGTCATAATTATCATGTAGCAATGGTATGATCACCTCGTCTTCTTGTCGGCTAAAGGCAGGCAGCCAGGAACGTGGCATTATCTGTCAGACATAACGGTGGTGGCAGGTCACATTTACACTGCTGTACTGGCATACTGCTGGGAATACATTGCTATGACATGTACAACATCTGCACAGTAATCTCTGCAAGGCATCATGGCAGTGATACAGCCAATGTGTTGCCGTCACACCATTGAGCAGTGGGTGTCATTTCATATCTGTGTGTCACCTCATCACACTGTACACGCACCATGTTGATGTTAGCCTGCTGTGGACATGTGTACCTGTCTACACCTGTGTCCATATCAGTGGGCACGGGTCCCCTTGTGACAACAGTTCTACTGTTCACCTGGATGCTGTCTATATGTCAATAGACATCACGACGCGTGGCCATTATGAACATCAGCAGTGGCACTGTACACATACACATGGACACCTGCACATGCATGTGTTGTGCCATGTACATCCACACAGCACTGTATGGGTGTTGGCCAACTTTTCATGGCTCACCTGTGTTGCACATGTGATACACATGGGACAATGTGTAACCATGCCACATTAGCAGGGAAGGTCATGCATAGCATGTACACACGCACTTTGTCCACAGCAGCACACAGCACCTGGAACACCACAGGGTGCATCACCGTAACATTACTGCTGTGTATGGTTGATAGTGACAGTGCCTTTTGGCCATCGCACCATGTAGGATCAGTGATAGCACATGCAGCCTTGCTGGGCAGGGCTGCATGGTATGGCAAGGTATGCCACATACATGGCACTGGGATGTGATCCACCTGGGGGGTAATGATATTGGCAGGGTGGCTGTCCATTCCATATGTCATTACTATGTGTATTTGGACATTACACATGTCTATCACCATGGTGTGGACACTGGCCTTATGCAAGGTAGGCTGCACGCTGCTTGGTGGGGGTGTGTCTGGTGCATGCAGGTATCACACACCCATGCATACACTGTAACCCTGACAGGTGCTATGTGCTGCGATATTGATCTACACAGTGCTGTATGTGGCCACACACTGCTATCCCGTGCACATGGATGGTTACCTGGACTGACGTGGGTACCACACATGTCTACATCCAGTGCCTGCTGCCACCCCCATGTCTGCTGGTGCACTACACACCGCCATCCCTCCCTCTGGAAACGTGATGTTGGGCACAGCATAGGTATCCATGTATGGGGACAGGGATGTTCACATAGCAGGGGCACTGATGGTATCGTCGATCTGACCATACACATATGACGCACCCATCACACATACACCCCATTCATTATGTTGTGAAGAACAGTGACACAGCTATACCGCTACGCCGGAGACATTCACAGGCGTGCATACACAGATGCATGCACGTCCAGCTTTGGCATGGCCTGGACTATTGGTGTGGTTCGGCACATAACGTGTTTGAGTGTGGCTGGCGCAAAAGTACTGTGCACATGTCTACACAGTCTGCCTGTTCTACAGTAGTCATCGTTTATGTGCACATATCATATCTGCACATTGTGTTGGTGTCTGTCTATCCACGGGCCAGTGGTGGGACACACAGGGCTATTGTTGAACATATATGCATGCAACCCTGTACTGCTGTACTGCTAGCTTCTCAGGTGCTACTGTGTCATACACATGCACACCATACCCACGGATGTGGTAGTGGGTTGCCACCCGTACCCATCTCCTCTTGTGGGTTGCTATCATCCCACACCCTCTTTGTATTGTATGTTCAGGCTATGCACCTGTGTGGGGCTTGTGGGCGTGCAATGCAGTACTATGTGCCTTTGCACCCATCGCAGAACACGTCATACAGGTACACTGGCAGCCATACACTGCACAGCTTGATGTTGGCACATCACATGTTGTACACACATAACACATCTCCTGTGGGACATGGTCAAATGTACAGGCATGTCCATCAGTCACATGCCACTACTACCCCTACATGACGGCTATGCAGGACATGTGGCGGTACAGCAACTGTCACATGTGCACCTGCAATGCCCCCCTACCTTCATCACGTGGTACTGCCTGTGGGGTATGTGCGTCTGCACCCATGCTATGGCCATAGATGACAGTTGTACATCGATATGTGCAACATACCTCATTAGGAGTTCTCATGTGCACATGTTCAACATGTCAACGCATTGTTTGTGTCTGTCAGACAGTCATTGTTGTGCATGGTTTACATGGCAGCCATGGCGTACTGTGTCTGATTCCACGTACTTCATTTGGCTACCAGCATTGTACATTATCACGGCACATTCCTGCCATCACAAAGCCATCCTAGATGACAGTGGGAGGTGTCCTGCCATGTGCACATATGTCACACAGTACGAGGGTGACTGACACACATTCTCAGGACAGGGTTCTGACTGCTGTGGATGTGTGTGATGCTGTCGATGACCATGACTGCACCAGATGGTGTCATCTGGATGTGTAACATGCACAACACACACCTACCTTCACATAGCAACACATCATCCACAAGGATGGACATCCCTGCATGAACACTGTATGCAGTATGTCTGTATGACCACTGCATGCACCACTGGTAGCCACCAGCATGGCTGCCAACAGCGGCAGTGTGTATCCTGTGTGAACATGGGTTACACCATTCACAACACACCTGTGTCAGTGTCCCTGTTGTGTGTCACAGTGCAGTTCCACACATCATGTAATAGTATGCATCATGCATCGGTATGTTGCAGACATGTGAACGGCTGTGCAAGTCAACATATGCACACATGACACATCACCTGGTACAACATGTCTGTCTTACCACATGCTATTGTGACCACCCTGTGATGACATTGTACAGGCTACGTGGAATGGGACATCAGATGGCTCAATGGTGTATTCACCCTCTGGGTGTGTGTCTAGCCGAGTGTACAGTAGGCAGTGGTCTGCACACAGGGATACTGTACATTTGCCTACTCTGTCACTGCGACTGTTGACTATGATCATACTGTACTTATGCAAGCATGTGGTATTGATCCAGTATGACAGTCATGGTCAACCACAGTACTGTGGCACACATGACCTGCAGACATCTGCCTAGGGTGTGGGGCCCACATGTCCATCTTCACATGCTATGCTGCCTCTGCAGCAGTGTCACATGTGTGTCACCAGCAGGGCTGTCACAGGCAGGCACGGCATGCAGTGATGTGTGACAATGCTTGCACCCCCCACTGTGCTGTACACATGCACTGCACACACAGTAAGGCATGCCTGACATTAATCTGCGGTGCCTGGGACCTGCCTCCATGCTCTACAGAGCACACCTGCCGGTCCAGATTGTACACAGATCATACCTCCCCGGCTCATACCTGGACTGCAACACACACAGGTGAGTGGATCCCACATCACACAGTGATTTACACACATACTGTATGTTTTTCTAAGACAAATGCATCATAGGTACTCCATGTTTGGATACCCATGTTTGTGACCGCTAGACACATTGTGACACGTGACGGTGAGTACACTGTACACTACAGGTTACATGCTGGCTGTGTTATCATACTGTACATTGCACCTCAGACAGTTGCTACTGCCATGTGCTGACAGCAACACGCACTTCCCTAGTATGGACTCCCATGTACCCACACATGCTTGGCCATGCACTACACATAGCTGGGTGACACATTACACAAGACATACCATACCTACACTACCCTTGGCATGCACCATACCTCCATGTGTCTGTGTGCTATACCTACAGACATCCCCTCTCTGGTTGATGGACATATATGCTTTGCGGCCCTGCTAGCCACACCCTGGACACACACCCATTGCAGCATACATGGTACATGTGCTCAACAGCCGGTACTACCAACATCTGCTGACGGGGGTAGTTAATGGCATGACACACCGGCAGACGGACAGTATACATGACTATGCTGACACATATCACAATGCACTTCCGCTACATGTACGCACTGGTAGGGACCATGCTATTCCACACAGAGACATGGTGGTACTGGCCTTTTCACAGATGCCACGGTGGTATGCATGTTCCATGCACATGTGCTGTATGGGCACATGTGCAGGCTGTTGAATGGTGGGTATGTTCAAATGTGTGTGGTGCATCACTTGACAGTCATGGTGTGTCCTCGTGCTCCATCACATACTCCACAGCTAGCTACCTACACATGACCACCATACTTTGCAGTGTGGGCCCTCACGCAGTGTGGTGGTATGTCTGTGTTGTTTGGCTACATCCACATTCAATGTAGCATACGACAGTCACCCAGGCATTGCCGATAGAGATGTTGTTGGCAACATGCCAGCCAATGCGATACCTACCAATAATATACACTCTCACTCACTACAGGGTTCCAATCCATACATGGACATCGCATTGTCCCTGTGGACACATACATGGTACTGCCATGCACACATTATGTCCTCGGACACTGTCCCAATGTCACCTCCAATCTCCATAGCTGTTCTATCCCGCCAAACTGGTTGTTATGTGTCTCTGCAGCAGCCCACTTAATTAAATGCTAGCCCATTCATGGACGTTGTGTACCTTGACCACCACACCACCGCATCTATCACACTACACATGGGTGGTAGTGCATTGCACGTCTGGGACTGCATTCATACATACATGACTGCACCATTCGGTATGGCACTGGGGCACATCCTCACATACATGCTTCACACACTCATTGACGACTTCCATGCCTTTACTGGCACCCTTGTTGGGTGTCTGTGCGCCACAGCACACCACATCCACATGATGGCCACCTGTCATACCATTGCATGGGTGGTTGGTGTAGTACAGAGGGTAACAGATCAGACATTATCCCCACATTGCCCTTCAGCACCATTCCACATTCTGGTATTGGCAATGTACACATCCACCATCACATCATACCCTGTGTCTCAGGATGTTAGGCTATGTGACTCCTGGACAGGTCACACAGTGGTGCAAGCATATCATGCTACCTACGACATGTAAGGTACATGTGGCATTGCACAGTCCTCAGTCATGTGTCCCCTCATGTTCACTATTTGCTTACATACACAACATGCTGTCACGGAGTAATGTCCATGTCTACATGTCCCACATCTACATACCTGGCAGCATTCTAGCTCCACCAGCTCATACTGCTAACAACCATACAGGTGTCGGTGTGGCAGATATATCGTGTAGATGTCATTGTGTCAGATACATCACAGATGGTGCATACACATCACCTTTGCATAGCGACAGTCATCCACTGGGTATCACGTGGATACTGTCCCTATACATGCATATCACATTGTACATGGTTGCTGTACACACACATGCCCTACATGGTAATGTGGTTGCCATATTCCACTGTGGCGTGGGTACACATCTGTAGGGCCACACATATCTGGACTATGTGTGTTGCTGGGACATTGGTAGCCTTTGTACTTGTGCCATACACACATCTACACACGGGCAGGGTTACTATAACACATTCATGGTGTGCCTTCCACAATGGCTACAACTTTCCATGTCACAGTATAGTCATGCCGCGATGTATACCAGGCTCAGACAGTTTACATATGCAGATGACAGACGGGAACACATCTGTACTCATCTGCATACCACTTACACAGTGGTGTCATGTACTCTGCCATGGGCCATGTCCTCTGCATTACTGATGCATGTAGTACTCCTACATGGCGTTTGCAGTTGGCAGGGTGAATGAAGCAGTCATGCATATGTGCACACAAGCCACATTGCTTAGCCTGGGCTTCTTTTTACCTACACAGACTGGACACACACCATGCTGTAGAACATAGGTCCTGTGCACATCCCACAGGGACACACTGTGGCACTGGTCATGTGATAGCTCCCTTGCTGATAGGGTGACACATACACATGGTACCACCACAACAGCAGTACTGTGTAGACATGCAGTTGACATCCACCTTTGCTGTCCAGTGGACAGTACCATGGGGGGGGTGGCACGACTGTGTACATTGCACATGTGTTTACACATGGACCTGCCAGACATCATTGTTGCACACATTGCACCTGCTACAGATAGCTTGGACATGGTTACTTGATGTTCCTTCCATTTTGGGTGGCTATTCTGCTACTGCTCTGTCCCATATCTGCAGGCCATACATATCCTGTTAATGTACATAACACTAGGCCATACGTCCATCATGCATGCTATGCCTGTGATACTGTGTATAATGTCTGAACGTATCCATCATGATAGCTTTACATTATACATACTTGACATGGTCACCCCTACTGCGAGGCATACGTGCACGTCGTGCACACATTACGTATGACATCGACAATATCTGCCCATACACATGTGTGCTGTGACACTATACATACATGTCCTATCCCCTGCTGTAGCACTTCATAGCTGGACATCCACTGCCAGCATCAGCGTGGGTGGTGGCATTGTTCTGTGTTTTAAATCACGATGGCACCCCTTGGCCTATCCCAGCTGTGTACATGATGTCTCACTGCTGTGCACACAGTGTCCACAGTGGTTGGTATACTCAGCAGGTTAACACTACATAACCACCTTTCACCACTCTCTCCTTTATGGACAGGTATCTTTACTGACAAACACCGTTCACATACAGTGCCGATTCGTCATACATATCATGCGTTACACACCAGTACATCTCGTGGGTTCTACATACCTTTCCTGTATTGCTTTCCATATTCCGTTTGTGTCTCGCTACTGACAAGTGATCGGCTCTTGTAGGAATAACATCTTTGTTCGGTATGAACATACAGTTTGACTATCCTGGGAGTCTTCCTTATATCCGTCGTCACCTGCGGCATGTGGGTTCATCACACCAATAGCTGTTCCTCGGTGTGTACTTATGCGCATATCACCTGTGCATCTCCTCCATTCACGGTACTGGCCGGAACTAGGCCATGGTTCATTCATCGCCTGGGCGTTGGTTATCTGCACTACCTTCGTGGGGATGGTATGTATTCTGTTATATTATGTGTGACTACAACCGCTATGTGTGGCGCCAGGTACATTTGGCTGTGGTGTTAGCCTTGGATTGTGTGTGTTGGGTATGTTATTATGTGCCACATGTGGGTGTCCGTCTCCTGCCGGCGTCTGTCGATGGCGTTTTGCATTCTGATGTGCAACATAGCTCTTGTATTCCTGTACACAACGGATGCAGGTATGCATCCGCTGCTGATAGTGGTTCCCACGCGCGATGTTGCGGGTATGCCGCTGTCATTAACTGCCTGTATGTTTTTGCTGCTATTTCGGTTTGTATCCCTTTGATATGTGCGATGGGGTATATCGGCTGTGGGTGACGGGTACGGGTTGTGGGCCTTGCATTTGTACATACACGGTATGCTTCTGTGTGTGCTCCATCCCTGCCTGGGGAGTTATATGTTACCTGTCTGTTGTTCTAGGAGTGTAGGTTTTGTTGATATCGTCTGCTGTCGGTACCGCCTGCCTGTGTGCTTCCAGCATGTATTCCTCCGTCACATCGGTAGTATATCTGCAGCTGTTCGTACGTGCCGACTATCCCTTGGCATTTTGTCACGGATATTTACGGTCATTGTGGTCCTGTAGTTGGGACGGCCTGTATGCTACCGGTTGCCACCTATTCGGGTGGCGGTTTCTTGTTTAACACTCGTAGAACACACAGCGGTGTTTACGGGACGATACGTGTCCACGATCGGTGCCGGGGTAGCACATGCGTATTTCCACGGTACATAACTATTGCTGCGTAGCGTTGCCGATATATCGTATTGGAATTAACATGTCGGTGCCATACATCCGGTGATGGTTTGTACACGCGTCCTTTGCATGTCATGTTGGCTATACTCCTGTGGTAGATTCTGGGACATTTTCGATTTGCATCGTTTTACGTCGCCACGCGCCTAGCCAGTGAGGAGCTCTCAGTACTACTTTGTGGGTACTGCTATACATACGCCTGTGATTCCTATACTGTATGCCAACACATGTTATTCCACTCCGCCTGTCACATGCCACCTGCATACACATTTTATAGTGTCACACACATTACACTGGCACAGCGGAACACACGACACCCTCACCTCACACATAGACATACTGCCGCTTTCGCAGGGACGGTTGCACACAGTACCTACATTGACCACATCACCGGTGGCGGTGTCTACCCCTGCCCTCATATCCTATGAATATTACACACACATGTCCTGTTACTGTATCGTGGCCTGGCGATCATCCTGAATGGCGAATATGCATTTAGGTGGGTTGACCTTTCCATGGGTGGCGTTCCCTGCTCTGTCCACCCTCCCGGATAGTCGGGTTGTCATTCAGTATGTTTTCTATGTTGAGAGTTCGCATCTTACTGCATCTGTAACCTTGCATCCCTGTGATTCCCTGTTTAACTTGTTGTACTTTATATCTGTGTATGTGTACATATATTTCTACGTGTGTAATGATATCTATATCCATATTTGTGTATGCACATATGTACATATGTAGACACCTTTCGCCGAACGTGGCAGCATACGCCTACGCCGTCTGCTGTCGGACCTGCTGCGGTTGAGGTGTTGGCGTCCCATGCTCCGCTGGCTGTTGGTTGTGCAGTGTTTGGGTGCTACCTATGTTGGAGTCACATGGGACCGCCCATACAGTACACATTACGGGCGGACATGTTTGTGTGCCGTCCATTTCACTGTGTGTGCAGGTAGGGAGGTGTCAGTCCATGGGGCCTACGCTGTCAGAGTATGTGCTATACGTTCCCTCTTTGCCAAGGCATAGGCATATTGGGTACGCCTCCGTCTGCCTACTGGGGCTGGCACAGTGTGTTCATGGCGCTGAACACCCTGTGCCTGTGCTTGCCTTGGCAGTTGTGGCGGGCTTGGTGGCCCTACACCATTATGTCCCCGTGGCAGCTCTTTCCGCAGGATCATATTATGTAGCATAGCACATACTATGAATATGTGGGCACATGTGCCTGGAGAGTACTGCAAGGCTCCACCAGATGTATCCAAGCACCGGAACCGTGATTTCAACATCCCAAACACACGCTCTATGATTATTCTGGTTTGTGCGTGTGCCTCATTATGGCGTTCTTGCATGTGTGTGTGTGCATTTCTGATGGGTGTCATCATCCACAGCTCCAATGCGTAGCCAGCATCACCCACAAGGTGACCTTGTGTGATGTCCCCCCTGGCGAATACCTGATACGGCTATGAGGCATGCCAGATATGGGCGTCGTGGTAGCTTCCGGGGCTGCCAGCACACACATCCATGATAATGCCCTGCACATTGCACACAACCTGGCAATTGATGGAGGGGAATCCCTTGCGGTTTATGTAGCGTCTACCCAGCTCACCGGGTAGTGACTTGATTTCTATGTGCGTACAGTCTATCGCACCCAGTACCTCCGGGTATTGTGCCACACGGTGGAAGTGGCGCATATTGCTAGCCAACTCCTCCTGAGATCTAGGGAAGTATATATACTCATGGGCATGTCGTAACATGGCATACAGAAACTGGTGTAGTACCCTGGATGCTGATGCCTGTGAGATGCCCATTATATCCCCGGTTGGCCTTTGAAAGGTACCTGTTGCCAGTATTCGCAAGCTTACACATACCTTTGTGTCCACTGGGATGGGCTCCCCTCTGTTGTCTCTTGTTCTCAGGCTTGGACGGCACAGCTCCACTATTTGCTGTAACGTGTCCCTGTCCACCCTGTAACGCTCTACTATCTCCAGGTCTTGCAGCCCCTGGTAGGTCACCCTTGGTCTGAACACTCTCCTTCTCCTCTGAGGCCTCCGGTAGTTGTCGGCACCCTCCTCCGCAACTCCGTCTGTCTCTAGCACATACTGATGCATCACGGCCACGGCAGCACCCAACATATACATTTTAAAAGTTCCCCGTGTGTTTACACCATAAGGCGCAGCGTTTGGGAATTCGCGCTGTGTGTTGTGTGCATTCCCACTTTATAGTGTTGTGCTGTACACCCGGTGATGTCATTGGGTGTGTCTCTGCTGCCGTATCTGTGGGTTAACTACCGTATTTTACCGTTGGCACTGCAACGCTGTTGCCTTTGGTGTTACATTACACTTGCCTGGATTGGTTTAGCTTTACACCTTACTTTACTGTTTCTGCATGTTGCACCTACTATTTACGGGAGTGCATCCTGCAGGCACATGACATGTCATGCATTTTGTCTGCCGCCGCCGTTATGATAACTCTCTCCTTGGCTGTGCTGTATCGGTTCTTCACTCTTTGCATTTCTGCAACATCCACTACTTTCTTTGCATTCATATTCCTCCCCTTTCCCGTTTTGCAGATTTCTGCATGTAGAGTTGTCAGCTGCCGCCGATTGCCCTCCGTCGGTTGATTGGTGTTAATTGCTCATTACGACTCCAATTACACTGCTTCCGCATTTCCTCATATTCTCCGCATCACCTTCCTGTATCCATGGTTGTTGACTGGGCGGCCGTCACATGACTGGTTTGGGGAACGTCGTCATCCTCGTGCACATGCATCTGTGCGCGCATTGTATACTCTCAGCGCATCTATTTCCTCACACGCCGGTCCTGATGCTGTGATGTGCATTGTACAGCCCAGGTTTGCTGGGCTCCAATGTGCTTCCTCCTACAGCGGCACACCCCTCTGCGATTGACAGGTGTTCCCTCTAGGCCACTCCTCGGTGTTTTACCGCTGCGCCGTTTGGTGCAGCCTTACGCCGGCGGGGGGTTTGCGATTCAGTATTATCTGCCTCATTTGCATGGCATTGACTACTAATACATGATTACGGCGCCAGACACTGATGCCACTCCTTGGCAACCCTTGGGCTGTGGTTGTGGCTTTCCATTCATACTATGGTGTATTGTGGCTGTGATGCTGATGTGTCTTATACTGCTCTTTTATGGCATTGTCATATTACTTCATTGTTCCTCACCTTCCACGGACATGTCCTGGGGTTCTGCTGTGGTTTTTGCGTACATGACATTTATGTCGTTATTTACATTTTCTGCAGGTTTTCCTTTGACATTCTCGATTTCTTTACACATTGCCATGTTGCACCACTATGACACATGACGTTGGCAGCCTTCCGTTACTCCTATGTCATGTTTGGATATATGTAAACCATTTTTTTTTGGTTTACATTGCCGTGCTGTTATGCTACGCCCGCGCCACTTCGTGAATCGCTACTTGCCTTCATTTGCATGGTGCAACACCGCACATGGGGTATTTAACATACCTACGCCAGAGGCGGCGCAACTCCGGCGTACGCCGCTGATGCACATGGGTTTGGATCGTACCTGAATCGCTCGGCGGCCATGTCTGGCATTGTGGCGCCTACGCCATGCGTGCACCTGGCGCAAGGTTCATGAATCCCGGGGATAGACTTTAATTGCAAAATGACATATTAAACATATAATGAGATAGAAGTTGCTATGATATGAAAATAACAGGATTTTCTCAAATTTGATCTAAGTACCTAATTCAAATTTCTTATAAAGGAATTATAACTTTCAAAATATGAATTAAAACTTGTGTAATGTATCAGGAAGCTATCTAAATTATTGTTTTGTTTTGAAAGACATTTAAATGTTAAACTAGAAGTATTGTTTTTTTGTTTTCTTGAACCTTGACTGGAAATAAGTTTACATTTTAAAAACAAACCCGTAATGGCAAATTAACTGTCTTACAAATGTTACATGTATAAACCTTAATACCTATATACATGCTTGCATATATTTATTAGCTGACTATATTATTGTTTTAAGTTATGTAAATAATCTAAGCATTATTCTCAGATTTAGAAGGTTTGCTTGGGTAGTTTTCCTAGGCAATCAAAGAGGTATATAGAAACACTGACCCCATTACAAGAATACCTGCTTACATCTCAAAATTAGCAGACTTTAAAGAATTCTATGAGAAAGAAATCAAAACTTTTCTTGAATTAAATGCCACAAGAGATATTTCAGAAATATATATTTGGGACTCATTAAAAGCATATACATATGGAACAGTAATATCTTGGTATATCAATAAAAGAAAAATATGGAATAAAAAATATAATAGAATTACAAAAGAAAGCTGATAAATTGAAATTAGAAATACAAAAAGGAAATACAGGTTTAGTTCAAGAACTATTACAACTTAATAACAAATATACTGAAATATTACACCATAAGACTATGAGTAATCTAGAAAAGATAAAATCAAACTCTTATTCCACAAACCCATTACAACAGAAACAACTAGCTAACAGAACTAAAAAATAATCAAGTCTAAGCAAATAAAAGAGTTATACATTCCTAATACAAAGAAAAAAGTTACAGATCTAAATGGTATATTAGAAGCCTTTAAACTCCAATATAACTCTGATAATACTTCAAATATTCAAGAAATCCTCACCAAAGATATAAAAAATTGCCTAGAAAACAAAATTCCCACTCAATTAACACAAGACCAAATAGAAATTATAAATAAATCAATTACTATGACGGAACTGAAATCACAAATCAAAAAGCTTAAAGTAAATAAAGCACTAGGTCCAGATACTATACTACCAGAAATGTATAAAATGATACCTAATCAAGCAATATCCTTACTCTTATAAGTATATAGCATAGTTAAACAAGATATAAATATCCCTCCCTCTTGGAAATACTGACTGATATCACAAATAATTAAATCAGGTAAAGTTGACAAACAATGCTCTTCATACAGACCAATATCCTTATTAAATATAGATTATAAAACATTCATGGCAATATATGCAGACAGGATCAAACATTTTCTTCCTATACTAATTCATGAAGAGCAGACAGGTTTTATCAAAGGAAGGAATACATATGACAATATTAAAAGAATCCTATCAATAATAGATTATGCTACACATTCAAAGAGTTAAATATAATTTCCTTGGACATTAATAAAGCCTTTGATTCTGTAGACTGGAACTTCTTAACAATAATATTGAAAGAATACAAATTTCCTGCAACTTTTAACACCCTCATCCATTCATTGTATAAAGCTTCCATAGCGTATGTTAAACTAGGGTCATATAGTGCAGGCCCTATACAGATTAAAAAAAAGGAATTAAACAAGGCTGTCCATTATCTCCATTGTTATTTGCATTACTTATAAAACCATCTGCAAATCAAATTAGATTTGATAAAAATAGTCAAGGCATCTACATTAATAAATCATTAAACCTCAAACTGCAACTCTTTGCAGATGACATACTTCTAACCCTATCAGATGCTAACAAATCATTACAGGCTTTATTTTCAAAGTGTCTCAGGTTTACGCTTTAATGAAAATAAAAGAAAAACTATGTCATGTAATACCAAAAGGAAGCATATAAACAAAAAATATTCCAAATACATAGCAATGGACAGTAAACTACCATATTTAGGTACAGATTTACTGGAATATTTAAATGATTCACTTCTATTTAATTGCAAAAAGACACTAGACAAGATAGAGCAAATCATATCTAAATGGAAGAAATATATGTTTGCAATGGGAGATAGAGTATATCTTATTAAATCAATCATCTTTCCCAAGATACTGTATCAAATACAAAACTTTTCATTACCACCTCCCAAACATATCATGCAGAGATATAATAAACTAACACTAAACTTTTTATGGTTTCCAAACAAACCCAAATTGCTTTAAATAAGCATTTACAAACTGGGAAGAAGGTGAAATTAATTTACCTGATATTAAGACATACACTATATCCTCTGTTGTCAAAAATATAACTTTATGGTCAAATACTTATTGCAAACCTATGTGAAAACAAATACATGAACAGATCTATATGGAACTTAATTATAATGATATACAAGATTGCTTAACCATAATTCCATCACCTCTTGTTTGGATGTTGATAGAATACCTAGTATGAAAACTTAGAAATAACAAACCACCATCAAAATATATAAATATTACATTATTATCATTTAAAACATACATTAACAAAGTCCCAAATATTAATTCATGGTTCTTTTTAGCTTTTCCGATAGCCTTTACACCAACTATTTTGATACATCTCAAATTCAGTAAATGAGTATACTCAAGGCAAGCTCAGTAAACTACTGGCATCAGCTGATAGAGCAAGGGAAAATATTAACCAATGATCAAATAATCATTAACTATAATAGAAATAATGATTTATGGCTACTCGTTCAAAATCTAAGGCAATACCTAATAAATAGAATAGAATAAATGCAACTGACAGTCAGACATTCAGTTCCAAAATTTATAGAATATTTTATTATTATAACAAATCAGCCTTATCAAGGCAGTGGTTACTTGTCTAATATTTATAAAATTATTAGAAAAACAAAAATCTATCATGTAGATACTTACTGGGATTATTACACACAGATAAATAAACATCCTCCAAATGAAGAGGAAAGAAAATATTTAAAAATCCTCTAAATATTCAACATTGTCAAAATACTGGCAATTATTCACATGGAGATTCTTAAATAGGAGTTTCTATACACCACACAAATTAGCAAACATTTTTGCTATTGAGGATCAATGTTGGAGATGTCAAACTAAAACAAGAGCTGACTGGCAACATGTATTTGATGAATGTTAATGTCTTATGTATATTGGAGCAATATTACTTATTTTTTTCAGATTGTCTTTAATGATAATTTCCAACTAACAAAGTCATTGATTTTATTTAATTCTCCTATTCCGGACTGTGTCTCAAAAAAGACTTCAAAATTCTATGGAGTTTGATTGCAGTAGCACGCAAAGTCATTACCATTCACTGGAAAAGTGTGATTTCTCCCACATCCAAAGAATTCAAAATCTATCTTTAACAGTTAGTCATATGGAAATATCTACATTGAAGATCAAAACTACCAGAACCTACATCACTTTTTAACTCCTGGATGAAAATACTGCAGATGTATGAACTGAAATATCATTCTTCATAATATATTTTAAATGTTTTATAGCTTTCTTCTGTATAGACACCAATGTATATAGTTATACAATGTTTTGATGTTTATAGGTTTCACAATTGTATATATGTTATTTGATCTTAGATTTCATGTAATATTTGATAAAATATTATAATTTAAAATAAAATAAAAAGATTTAAAGTAAAAAGATGTTGACTCAGATGGACCAATAGAACAAAGTTCTGTCATGTGCAGTTCATATCACAGCAATCCACAATAAAATATATCAACTGATATACTCCATAGTTGTCCTGATTGTGAAGTTCATCTTATTCTATGTAACTGACTGGATAATGATTTTGAAAAAAATTAAAAATGTCATGTTATCTTATATATATAGATTATTATTCCACATTTCTTAAAATAAATTGACAAACACAAGTTAATGTGCTGTTTTGTATTAAAGTCTATCTTTTTAAAATGTGATACCTGCTTTTTTAATGTCTGCCAATGTTCTGTTACATGCACGTATGGAATTTTAAAATATTTTAAAGTATGATGGAATTCAGACATTAACATGTCATGCTCACTATTGACAATCTGATGTACTAACAAAGATATTTATTCAGACTGTGAAGAATCTCTTAAGAGAGAGCTATAGGGAAAACCACAAGGACTGTCATTTTGCTATTTTGGAACATTGGAATACTCTGTTACAGGGACTCTAAAGTCTGTCAGCAGTTTATTCATTAATGACAAGACGGCTGAGAAAACAAAGTACCTATGATGGCTGCATTACCGATTTCTGCAGGTCAATACAATGTAAAGAAAATACTCAAGAAAAAACAGCAAATATTAAAATACAGCTGTAATAGTAGCGTCTATCATCTACCAGATTTGAAAGTGGGAGCTTAAGTAAAAATGCAAAAGTCATCAGATAGTTTGAAAATGAAGATCTTTGTAATTACATAAAGTATGATTAGACCTATAAAGAATGCTATTCATTTGCAGAAATATGACCTTAGAGTGAGTTACTCACTATTAGGACAGGCACAAATATTACATGTGATGAGTTATATTAACTACAGCAGAAACAAGTCATCCTTGGAGATAACCATGGAATTAGCTTGGTTATACTGCAATTAATCATAACTAAAAAAACAGAAAATTGAATAAATCCATTGCAGAAGATCTAGAGATGAATGACTTAAAAGATGTTTTACATCTGGTCTGATGTTCAAAGAAGATAGGTTGATAATTCCAAATAATTTCTGAATAGAAATTGACCAGTCGCATGAACTTTGTTTTAAGGAGATAGTCCAGTAAAACAAAGAGAAAGCAATACATTATTTTAGTCAGGCTTGATGTCCCACTCAATACCAAAAAAAGTCCATTGTCCAAGGTTAATGTAGATCTTTTCCAGAACCAAGAGAGTATTTATCTGATATGTATATTTATTGCTCTTTCAGGTTTCCCTGTGACATGAACCAGACTTAAATAAACAGGTCAGTGCATTATTAATGCACTGATAACTGTTTGTAAGGCATGATATATCTAGTGTTTAAGTATCAGTGAATGGTCTAGCATTCACAAGTACAGAGTTCAAGACCTATTTGGAGAAGTTGGCGTTACAGAATTTTACACTGAATCCCAGTTATGCATAGGCTAACAGACATGTTGAAAGAACTATAATGAAGATAACGAAAATGGCGTGCAGGCCAAGGGGCAAACACTCCGTTGTGAAAATAACGTAAATAACTTAAAAATATAACAAAATCACAATGGAAAGACCAGGCAGGAAAACACAGTGACTGAATCTTCCAGTAGAAAAGATAAATTGTGGTATTTATTGCAACAAATGGTAAGCGCTTTCACAGTTAAGCTTCATCAGACCAAGTACAAGTACCAAAAAGCACTCCATTTAAACACATAGTAAAAACCAACATCCAATCACAGGAATCCATTAATTGAACACCAACATCAATTAAAACTAATAAACAACATTTAAAAATACATTGTTGGTCACAACTCTTAATAGTACTACATGAATGCACATAAAAATAAAAATATAAAATGCAAAATAATTGGCACTGTCATATAAAACATATAAAAATAATAATAAAAATAATAAATAACAATCACTTCTGAAGTCTTCTCTTCTTTAATAAGGGCTTAATGGAAGCCCTCTCATTTAAACCTCTCCCTCTATCTGCACGAAGCATAATGATCCAGTAGGTCTCCCTGTGTTCTGTATGGGTAGTGATGTAACCTTCAATAACACTAGGGATGATGATCTCAATAAACTTAAAACTAAACATATGGGTCTCCCCAGCGTCCATAACGTGTTTGGAAAGTGCATTGTGCACTGACCCCTTCTTGATGTGATAAACATGTTCTCTCATCCTGTCACACAACACCCCATTGGTCTTACCTACATAAAAGGAGTTACAGATGACACACTCTGCTAAATAGACCACATGGGATGTCATGCAATTCGCATGAGCATGGAAAATGAACTCTCTACAGAGGTCAGGATGATGAAAAGAGCTGGAAGTGTTGATAAAGGAACAGAAATTGCAATTGTCAAATGGTGTAGTGAGACCCGGAGCAAAGCCCATTGTACTCGGTCCTTTATCATAACAAAGTAGCCTCTTCAAGTTTTTTCTATTCTTGAACAGGAACCTGGGTTTATCACCAACAATCTTACCAATACCATCATCAACCTGTAAGATGGGCCAGTGCTGTGCAAACAAGTTGGTAATATCTCTATGGTCGCTTGTGTAAAAAAGGGGGATTCTAATGTCACCTGTAACTAAATTAGATGCATTACCATTACGCACACAAGTCTCAACTCGTGGACCAAAATAAGGACTTGCTGTGGTAGTCCTTAACTGATCCAAGTTATTCCATTGTTTGTTAATCTCATCAAGTCCATACCCCCTTTTTAATAACTTCTTTTCTATGTTATCCATCTCTTCCAGAAAAACATCCAAACTAGGATTCAATCTGGAAGCCCTCATCCCTTGTCCCTTGATTAAATTCTGAAAAATGTATCCTGGATGCATACTGGACCTAAACAAAAATGCATTCTTATAACATGTCTTGCGATTAACACCGGTATTAATGGTGTGATTGTGTAATTTCTCTATGAAGAGGTCTAGGAATTCAATACGTGTATATGACCAGTTGAAAGTGAACTTCAAACAACTGATAAAACCATTCATTATCTGACGGAACCCTTCTAAACCTTCCTAAGTACCTCTCTATAGCAAAAACAAATCACCGACAAACCACCTATAAAATATGACATGCTCTCTATATTCCTCTCTAATAAACAAAATGGTGTTTTCCCAATGCGCAAGAAACATATTGGCATAGCTATTGGCACATGAAGTGCCCATAGCTACGCCGTGTTTCTGTATATACATATCACCCTCAAAGGTAAAACATTATTCTCAAGGACAATCTCTAAAAAGTAACAGATTAAATCCACCTGTACTGGGGTTAAATCACTATGAAGCACGAGGTATTCATGGACATACTGTATCCCTAATTCATTAGGGATGATGGTGAACAAGGACTGTATGTCAAAGGTTACAAAAATAACATCTCTAATGTCAGGGGTACCTTTGGTTAATTCATAAAGGTCTAATAAAAACTGTTTTGAATCCTTTAAGACCACCTGGTTCAAGTTAATGACTGGTCTCAAGAACCTCTCAACATAGAGTGAAAGCTGCTCTGTGACCCATCCCCCACTTGCCACGATAGGTCTCATTGGTGGATCAGTCAGATGTTTATGTATCTTCGGCAAACCCTGTATAAGTGGTATCAAGGTATTGGCTACTTTTAAAAAAGTAAATACTTCCTCAGTGATGAGATGAGCAGAAAAGACATCAGATAAACTGCTGAACACAAATGAAATAACACTATGTACATCCTCAATGGTGATCCTGTTATAAAAGCTACGGTCACCGAGCATTAAAGTCATGGATTGACAATAATGGGACTTATCCATCACAACAATAAGGCCACCTTTGTCTGCTGGTCGAATCATAATGAAATTATTATGTTGTAAGTCTCTCAGCGCTTTTCTTTTAACATAAGAGAAATTGGGTTTAAAATGTCCCCTACAATTATTCCTACTATCATAGAATTTAAAAATGTCCTCTTCAGTGAGTTTCAGATATGCTTCAACTAATGAATGGGTGCTGGGGACATAACTACTCAATTTCTTAAAATTGGGATGGTGTTGGTTATTAGTTTTAATTGATGTTGGTTTTCAATTAATGGATTCCTGTGATTGGATGTTGGTTTTTACTATGTGTTTAAATGGAGTGCTTTTTGGTACTTGTACTTGGTCTGATGAAGCTTAACTGTGAAAGCGCTTACCATTTGTTGCAATAAATACCACGTTTTATCTTTTCTACTGGAGGATTCAGTGACTGTGTTTTCCTGCCTGGTCTTTCCGTTGTGATTTTGTTATATTTTTAAGTTATTTACGTTTATTTTCACAACGGAGTGTTTGCCCCTTGGCCTGCACATCATGCTTGTTATCTTCATTATAATTGTTTTATTGGTTGTGGCCCAGGGAGACATGGCAGCTGAAAAGCCGTTAGTTGTTGAATTGGATTACAATCCAAACAAAGTGAACAGAACGGAGGTGACCTTTTCCAAGAGATTCTCTCAGTATTTGCTGAGAGATAGGCGTTCTCTGTGGCAGCTTGATGCACATGCCATGGATGATGATGTAATCGGTGAGACAGAAGACCTTGAGTCCCTTCAGCATAGCATGGAGGAAATCGAGCGTGACTTCTTGAAATTAAAGAGGCTGCAGGTGCAGCATCTTCACTTCGAGTTTTGTTTGGTGAAAAAGATTGTACCACATGGACTACGAGTTTTTGATATGCCTACTCAGGGCTCACAGCATCCAGAATTGTTGACTCGCTGGCAACAACTAAATTTGGAGGTAAGCGCTAAATACATGAGGTTACTTATTGACTTTTTTCTTCCTGAAGAGGAAAGACTGAGAAGCTCCTTGAGAGAGAGGCATGAAGCCATAGTAAATAATTATCATTCAGAAACATTAAATCCGCTGTTTGAGAATTTAATGGACAGTGTTGCTGTATTTGAGCGGAAGCTCATGTATCAGAAAAAGACTAAAATCTTAAGGGACATTAATGATTTCAGGAGCCGCCATGTGTTTATGTGGCCATGAACTGGATATAGTTCAGATAGAAATTGTGGCTTTAATTCCACTGCTAATTGTGTTGTTAAGCGTAGCGACAATATTCCTTTAGTTAGGTGAATTGTTACATCTGTTGACAATGCCGTTAGCGGCAACCATGACTCTGAGCCTGTTAATGTTGTTGGTATGAATGGGAAATGTTCTAATGATATCAATGAATCTACTGTATGTGCTGGCAACAACCAGGAGTCTTCTTTGAGAGACCCCGGTGTAATTATACCATCGAATAAATCAGTCTTGTCACCAGGTGCTAGTAAATGTGATGATTCCTGTTCTGTAGTGGGTTTAATGGGAAGTTTATATCCTAACATTATCATTAACAATAAGAGCGGTGGTAACAATAATAACAGGACAGAAAGGGTGGTCAGACCTAAGAATAAGAATGCTATTCAAAGTCATTCTGCTGATACAGAAGCCTTCAACCTTATGAGAAATGACACCATAAGGGTCCTCCCTTTTCCCTTACCAGTCCATACCGACAGGGGAGGAGGACGTGTGTGATCAACAAGCAGGGGGCACCAGAAGCACAAATTATCTGGGGAACAGAATCAAAATCAGACTTTGAAAAAAATGTGGGGCAAGGCTTTGAATCATTGATTTTGAATATTTCCTCATATGAACTTTCCCCTGAGGAGAGGCGTGCCCTTTGCAAGGGCCTGAATTTTATACCTACATGTAAAAATAGGATGCCTGACACCATTTTAGATATTAAAGTGTTCTGTAGAAACATCATGTTACGTTTACTATATGGTGATACTAGCTTAGGAGATACCCAGTGCAATGGTGATGTACATCATCCCAATTTTAAGAAATTGAGTAGTTATGTCCCCAGCAACCATCCATTAGTTAAAGCATATCTGAAACTCACTGAAGAGGACATTTTTTAAATCCTCTGATAGTAGGAATAATCCTAGGGGACGTTTTAAACCCAATCTCTCTTATGTTGAAAGAAAAGCGCTGAGAGACTTACAACATAATAATTTCATTATGATTCGACCAGCAGACAAAGATGGTCTTATTATTGTGATGGATAAGTCGCATTATTGTCAATCCATGACTTTAAGGCTCGGTGACTGTAGCTTTTATAACAGGATCACCATTGAGGATGTACATAGGGTTATTCCATCTGTGTTCTACAGTTTATCTGATGTATTTTCTGCTCATCTCATCACTGAGGAAGTATTTACTTTTTTAAAAGTATCCAGTCCCTTGATACCACTTATACAGGGTTTGCCGAAGATACATAAACATCTGACTGATACACCAATGAGACCTATCATGGCCAGTGGGGGATGGGTCACAGAGCCACTTTCACTCTATGTTGAGAGGTTCTTGAGACCAGTCATTAACTTGAACCAGGTGGTCTTAAAGGATTCGAAAAAGTTTTTATTAGACCTTTATGAATGCACCAAAGGTACTCCTGACATTGAAGATGTTATTTTTGTAACCTTTGATGTACAATCCTTGTTCACCATGATCCCTAATGAATTAGGGATACAGTATGTCCATGAATACCTCCTGCTTCATAGTGATTTAACCCCGGTACAGGTGGATTTAATCTGTTACTTTTTAGAGATTGTCATTGAGAATAATGTATTTATCTTTGAGGGTGATATGTATATACAGAAACATGGCATAGCTATAGGCACTTCATGTGCCAATAGCTATGCCAATATGTTTCTTGCGCATTGGGAAAACACCATTTTGTTTACTAGAGAGGAATATAGAGAGCATGTCATATTTTATAGGCGGTTTGTCGGTGATTTGTTTTTGCTATGGAGAGGTACTTTGGAAGGTTTAGAAGGGTTCCATCAGATGATGAATGGTTTGACCAGTTGTTAGAAGTTCCCTTTCAACTGGTCATATACACGTATTGAATTCCTAGAACTCTTCATAGAGAAATTACACAATCACACCATTAATACCGGTGTTCATCGCAAGACATGTCATGGGAATGCATTTTTGTTTAGGTCCAGTAAGCATCCAGGATACATTTTTCAGAATTTAATCAAGGGACAAGGGATGAGGGATTTCAGATTGAATCCTACTTTGGATGGTTTCCTGGCAGAGATGGATAACTTAGAAAAGAAGTTATTAGCAAGGGGGTATGGACTTGATGAGATTAACAAACAATGGAATAACTTGGATCAGTTAAGGACTACCACAGCAAGTCCTTATTTTGGACCCCGAGCTGAGACTTGTGTACGTAATGGTAATGCATCTGATTTAGGTACAGGTGACATTAGAAACCCCCTTTTTTACACCAGCGACCATAGAGATATTGCCAACTTGTTTGCACAGCACTGGCCCATCTTACAGGTTGATGAGGGTATTGGTAAATTTGTTGGTGATAAACCCAGGTTCCTGTTCAAGAATAAAAAAAACTTGAAGAGGCTACTTTGTTATGATAAAAGACCGAGTACATTGGGCTTTGCTCCGGGTCTCACTACACCATGTGGCAATTGTAATTTCTGTTCCTTTATCAACACTTCCAGCGCTTTTCATCATCCTGACCTCTGTAGAGAGTTCATTTTCCATGCTCATGCGAATTGCATGACATCCCATGTGGTCCATTTAGCAGAGTGTGTCATCTGTAACTCCTTTTATGTAGGTAAGACCAATAGGGTGTTGTGTGACAGGATGAGAGAACACATTTATCACATCAAGAAGGGGTCAGTACACAATGCACTTTCCAAACACGTTATGGACACTGGGGAGACCTTTATGTTTAGTTTTAGGGTTATTGAGACATCTTCCCTAGTGTTAGGGAAGGTGACATCACTACCCATACAGAACACAGGGAGACCTACTGGATCATTATGCTTCGTGCAGATAGAGGGAGAGGTTTAAATGAGAGGGCTTCCATTAAGTCCTTATTAAAGAAGAGAAGACTTCAGAAGTGGTTATTTATTATTTTTTATATGTTTTATATGACAGTGCAAATTATTTTGCATTTTATATTTTTATTTTTATGTGCATTCATGTAGTACTATTAAGAGTTGTGACCAACAATGTATTTTTAAATATTGGTTATTAGTTTTAATTGATGTTGGTTTTCAATTAATGGATTCCTGTGATTGGATGTTGGTTTTTACTATGTGTTTAAATGGAGTGCTTTTTGGTACTTGTACTTGGTCTGATGAAGCTCAACTGCGAAAGCGCTTACCATTTCTTGCAATAAATACCACGTTTTTATCTTTTCTACTGGAGGATTCAGTGACTGTGTTTTCCTGCCTGGTCTTTCCATTGTGATTTTGTTATATTTTTATGTTAAAAGAACTGTTTGAACAGTGGAGCACGTAAAAAAGATATCAAAGTCCTAAGGAGAGCTAAAGAAGGAGAGAAACCTAGAAAACAGGTTGCAGAAATCTAAAAGACGCAGACACAACCAAACTAACTGGACTTAGAAAAAAACACAGTTTTAATGTAGTCACAAACACAGTTTAAGCATTTTTGTCAAGGTTAAAACACAGACTTAATCAAAAACAAAATTAAACGAACATTGTCACTGGTTGGATGCCTGTTGACATGTGATATATTTGAAATTGTATTTAATGAATGAATGTTCGTTTTATTTTGTTTCTGATGAAGTCTGTGTTTTAGCCTTAACGAAAGCGCTTAAACTGTGTTTGTGAATACAATAAAACTGTATTTTTTTCTAAGTCTTGTTAGTTTGGTTGTGTCTGAGTTTTTTGGATTTCTGCAACCTGTTTTCAAAGTTCAAGGAGATAAACCTCCCATGGAGCAGAAAGGCTAAAGCTCCAATGATTTTTTTTCAATATGAATTCAGCTATTGAAAATGGAACATCATGAACATTTTGCTTGTTTTTGGTTTTACGAAGGGGTTGTTAGAAAAGTTATCACATGGATAACTGGCTTGTGCTAATTAAGATTTCTTAGTGTCTTGCTAGTTGATGCTTCACTGTTAGCTCATTCTAATATTATAAAGCAGAATTAATGAAGCAGATATAAAATATGGTCTGTATTTAGACCACCATGAGAGAGGCTAGTTTTACCCTGCTGATGATAATAGTAATCCAGCTCAGTACAAGAAGAAATGCAGGTTCAGATATTTGGTGTATGTGCCTGGCTGAGGAGTTATAGGTGAAACATATGTCAATGCTTTTTCTGTCTTAACTGACTGCTTTGCCATTCTGACTGAGATAGTATTACAGTAAGGATCAGGAAATTTCCCCTTTTCCTCACTGCAGTGCAGTCTAGGAGTTGGTTTATATTATTAGCAGAGGGTGCAGGAGGGCTTGCCCCACCTGCAAAAACAATTTTTGAGGTGTGTATGGGTGAGTCTTCTTTTCTGTTTACCTTTCTTATTCACCAGGTATTATAACGTTGGCAATGTTGGCCAGCTATGGCAATTTTACTTTGTGTAACTTAGTGAAATTAGCATTTGCTGAATGAAATGTCCACTTCTGTGGTCTCAGTGAATAGAAGTTCAGGGAAGAGAACGTTCGATGCTTTAACATAGACCCCTTGAACACATTTATATACAGACAGTAACATAAATGGTTTGAAAACATTATGAACACTCTCTCTATTCCTGGGTTTAGCACCTATCATGAATCAGACCTGCTGTCATTTGTGGAGGGACTATCGATATTTGTCAAGGCTATCATCATCTCATGATAGATTCCTTGGAACATCAAATCTGAGATCTTAATCACTCCATTCAATATAAATTACTTCTTCACAACTAGCTATAGAATTCCCTGTGTTTCCCCCTTTTGAGCATGACATCTACCTTAACACCTTAGCTGAAATTCCCTTTAAACTCAAGAGCTTTCTACTGTGGGTCTTTAACAATTTATTAATAAACTGGCTTACCAATACTGCCAATAGTCAGCATGCAAAATGCTTCTTTGACATTACCTCCCTTGTACAAATGTTTATTTTATTTATTTATACACTTTGTTGACCAGATTAATTATACTAAGCCAGTGGTCTCATTTCAGGGGAGACCTGAAGTGGTATTTATACTGATTAGGGGAAATTTAGCCAGAGCACAGTGAAATGTCCCCTAATCATTTTGGAGACTTCCATTTCTGGTTAGAACAGTGCTGGAAAATGGCATAGGTGGAAAGTAGCTTGGAGAAACAGTGCAGAGAGGAAAATGTTGCTTCTGTTGTCTTTGGGCAGCTAAGTGAGGAGGCAAATGGAAGTGCTGTTTTGGATGAACAGAATCTGTCACAAGATACAGATATCAGAATCATTGTTTTGCTGTTGGGTGTTTTGTCTGATGAGTAGCTGTGACAACTAATATAGCTAGAAGAGCAGGCAGATGATGCTGACATAGTGTGGGGAGATATGATGGACAGAGTAGAGAAAAGATTTTGGCACTGACAATGTAGTGGTACCATTTAGATTAGAAGGCATTATGCTGTTTCCTTTGTGGCAGAAGTGGATACTTCTACAGGGGACAAAGAATCATATGCTGCTGCTACTGTTTCCAGTGAAAAGGAACATATATGAGGAGTAAAAATGGCAAAAGTTAAAGAAATAGAATATTCCCTATATTAGATTTCTGTTTATCTTCACCTACTTCCTGTTCTCTTTCTGTCTCGCCCTCTTTGGAATTTGTCTGCCTTTATTCACATTTTGATTAAAAACAATTTTCACTAATTTTATAGATTTCATTATTCCTGATACTATACTCCAATACATTTTTTCATTGCTTTGCAACTCAATTTTCGAAACAGTCAATCCAGAAAGGGCATTTTAAAATGTCTATAGTATTTTGCAGGACTGATAACCCTTTGAAAGGTATGACACATGGGATAATATTGATATACCATGGGACGTTAAAGCATAAATATACTCCTGCTTTTATCCTTCTGGGGATAGAGCCCTTTGTTGACATTATTTTAACAATGTTTCTGGTTTGGAGAAATACATTAAGTGTTCTGAAGAGAGGGCAGCATTTTTTTCCTGCAGTAAATAGTCTCAGAGTGCTCAACTTAATAAAAAGGTTATTATCCAGTTCAGAACAGACGTGGAAAATGAAGATTTGTTGGATCTATTCAATGATCATAGGCCATTTTGTACTATTATTATAGAAAGTACAAATGAAGGACAATAGGGAAATTTGGACCAGTGGCTAGGAATATTTAGTTATGCTGAAAATAGAAAATGTAGTAATAAAGCTTACACTCAGTATGATTACTGGGGGAGGGGATTAAAGGCAGTGTGCATTACTGGTGTTAGCCTAAAATGTGTTCTCACTGTGAATCTGAAAAACATTTACTAATCACCTGTGCTGGGGGAATTTGTGATAATGTGGGAAAAATGACGTGTTACTAAAGTTTTTGTACAGCATGCTATAAATATGATAAAAGAGTTATTTCTGGATGGACTGGTTAGAAAATAAGCGTTCAAAAGGACACAATACATTGGAGTGCTATATAAGGAATAATGAATGAAAGTATTGAAAATGTTTTTAATCTAAACGTGAATGGAGAGAATAATTCTGAAAAGGGTGGGACTCAAAAAGAACTAAAAGTAGAGGAAGATAAACAATAATGTAATATACGTGTTGTAAAGGTGTTCTGAAGAAATAAAAGAAAATGTTATAAACAGAGAAAAAAAAAGGAAGGAGAGGAAGAATTCTGTCAAAAGGTCAGAGGCAGAAATTCTGTAGGTAAATGAGTGTGAGATTGAAAAAGAAAGACCCAATTAAAATGGGAAAGATAAAAAGACAGGAAAAGGATGCTGCTTTAAATGTGAATGACGTTGTAAGATTAACTCAGTCATTCAGAAAGAACTCAATTGCCGATGGTGAGAGCTACAGCCCAAACTAGATGTTTTCATGATTCAATAAACTGTGCTTCAGGATCATGTTAGTCGCAATGATGAAAGACCTCATTATGGGCTAATCTGAATGTCTCTAAATTGCCCTTGACTACAGCTAGTTCTAAATAGCAATTGTAGTAGTTGCCTCTGGCCGCACTATGCAATGCTGTGGTACAGGCACTGCCCTATTCACTCAAACACACACACACACACACACACACACACACACACACACACACACACACACACACACACACACACACACACACACACATTCTGACATACCCTTTACCTGTCCCTGCATTGACTGAATAACCCTGATATCTCTACTTATTTTTTTCCTTTATCTGGTAAATCATGGATAATTGCATTCACAATGCTAGACCTGTTGCTCTGTTAACTTTTTTTAACTGTTCCCAACCAATATATACAAATGTTCTCCCAATTGTTGTCTAGTTTTCCTACCATCTTTGCACCAAAGCCCTCCTCCACATGGAAACACTCATCACTCTCACCTTTTTACAAGACTCTTCTGCTGTTGCCTTTTATACCTACCCTATCCCTCATAGGATCATAGGAGGTTACTAGGCTATCAACCTGGAGTTCATTTCAAGCCTATTTGTTTCATCCCAGTGTAATACCATAACTCTAGTCAATACACAGGATTGTATTTAGTAATGACTGCCCATGTCCAGTAGGGTTGTGGGTGCTATCCCCATTATGAATTAATGGTACCCCACCCACTCATCCAGGTTCTTTTTGAACAGTGTCATAGAGGTGCTCTGCTTCACATGAACTGGCAGCCTGTTCCAAAGATGCAGCAGTCACTGGGACACAAATCTGTTCCTCCAGCATGTCCTATTAGAGTCGCAAGCCATATTTAGGTCTCTGGAATGGGTAGCTTTAGTCCCATTTGATTTACGGATATGTAGCAGATTCATTAGGTTTGGGTCAGAGATTGCTCTGTAAGCCAGGCATAAATCTCTCCTAAAAAGTCTATGCAATACAGAGTATAATGACAGGGACTTTAATCAGTCTGTGTAAGGCACGTGTTGGAGTCCCCTTGATCTTCTTCATAAATGATGGACCATTGCACTCAGTGAATAAAAACAGTCATTATAATTTCAAATTTTTTATTAGATAAAGAAACCCACTGCAGTAACTAATGAATTAGTGTACTGGGTTAATGCTCCAATTTTACAAGCAAAGGGTGCAGGATTTGAAATTCCCCCTCCCCTTTGACTTTTTTTTATTTGCAACAACTTAGATAACAGTTGACAATTATCCTAGGTATCCAGTGGTGGCTTAGAGGACTAACATACTGTGTTTGTGTGCTGATGGAACAGTGCTTGAATCTTAAGTGCCTTTAGGGCACACTATATATAGTATTCCTGGAGTCTGGTGTTCCCCACACCTAACCTCTTTCATTCTGCAAAATCTTGCTCTGTTATATTTTAAAGTGCCTCTCAGACATGCTGTATAGAGCTATCCCTAGTGTCTAGAATCCTCCTCTCTCACTGTTGCAGGATTAGCTCATTAGATTAGTGGAGTGTAAAGGTATGACAGCCTCCAACACACATTCACAAATTCCTGTATACACGCACAGACATAGACACCTCTCACCTGATCTTACTTAACACACTCACCCATTTACCCACACATACGCACATACACACACTTACAAACACACACACTCTCATTCATACAGACATACATATGCACCTTACAATCATCATGCCTCCACAAACATTCAAAGATGCAGCTGCACACGTGCACACAGGCTCTCATACCCCAACACTAACCTCCATGGCTTTCAACTAATCCCAACAGAATCAGGGACAAATCCAGAAATAATCAGGGACAATCTGGGACACTTTTCATATATTAGCATAATTAGCTTGAAACATTGACAAAATAAGAGAACATGAGTGAATATACATTTTCTAAAGTAAAAGAAGTTGGTAACTCTAATTATTGTCATTATTTATTAAGTGTAATTCATCGCCTTTTCTCCAAAACTCACCACTTTTAGGTGGGATTAAGAGGGACAGAGCTAAAATTTCAGTCAAAAGCAGGGATATCCCTGAAAATCAGGGACAGTTGAGAGGTGTGACTACCTCTGCTAAACTACCCAGCATTTAATTCTAACACAGTGGCTGAACACAAGCTTTTGGTGGTGTTCAGTAATACAGGTGGCCAGTATACCATATTCTGTTTTTTGCTGCATAAATATCTTACCACAGACGTTGGTGGATATGGAATATGGCTAATTACCATAGGTTACTCCCCCTAGAATGCCTCATTAGCATTTAGCATGGCCACAAAGACAGACAATACTGTGCTGCACATCTTCATGCTAAAGCACTTGTGGATGGGCTGTATCTGAATAGAAATGGCCCTATATGTGATTCACTGGTGAAAAACTGAACATATGATGGATATTTTTTGTTAAATATTCATTTTTTACCGAAAATATGAGAGAATAATTGCATTTATTATGGAAAAGGCAGGTTATATGAAATATTGATAAAGATTTATGTTTGGAAATCGCTGTTCTGTTTAAGCATGAAAATGTTGCTTTATTGGATAATTTTATTGTTGAAGCTGGGTTTATATTTAGCTAAATGAACAGGAATACTCCTGCAAGAATTATTATTTTTATGCTTGTTAAAAGCAGAGAAGAACTTTTTGAATAGAGGAAGCCATACATGGTGAAAAACAGGAAACAGGTATGTAATTATTATAGATTTTTTACTATTTTCAGATACATTAAAGGGAATATACCTCCCATATTTAGTACCTAAATTAATCCACATTTGTTTTCATCCTCTGTTAATAACAGTTGCTCATTGTTTCATCTGACAGACTTTGTATCTAATGTGATTACTTATTGTTTGTGAATTAGCTCTGTTTTATTTTTTTGTAAATTTCATCATTTTGGCGGTGCCTCAAATGGCCATTTATGATCAGTGTACTACCCTGAAAAATTGTTAAATAAATAAATTCAAGGCAGTTTTATGTCAGTTGAACTTTCAAATCATAATATTAGCTCCCCTGCATATGATCAGGGTGAATTTCCTCAAGCATCAGTAGCAGAAAGAAATAAAAAAAAATGGCATACCATGGGATACTGTTTCCTATAGGAAATCATTGCCATCATTAGTGTACAGCAGTAATGATTCACTTGTTTTGGAATTTTTCCCTTTTTCGAGTTTGTGTGACTATGGAGATGGTATATACAAGTTTGGGGGAGTGGGGGGCCTTGCCTGTCTTCAAAAAACAAATTATTTTTTCACCTTTTTTCAATATCAGGCATTTTTCAACTGTTTGCCATGTCGACTTTCAGGATGTTGATGTTTCATAGTAGAACCCACAATGCTATATGGACAGTTATTCATGGTGTTAATATAGACAAAAAATAAGAACATAAATAGTAATAATATATAAAAAACTCAATACCAACTTCCTATGGCCAAAATAAAACTGAAGTGATATCATAAAAGATCTCACTTTTTATTTTGACAATAAGTTAAAATAAATAAAAGTTTTTACATTTGGATAAGTGCATTTGTCTATTAAATAATAACACAATAAATGAATGAAATGTTTAAAACCTCTATGAGATCCCTCCATGGGTTACTGCAGACAAACCCTCGCTTTTTTGCCTATCTTAAAGGGAAAACACCATTTTTCTTCACAACTACAAATGGTTAATGATTTAAAACCATTATATTATGAATTTTAAAAAAGAAAACAAAGGTTTATATAAAGTATAGGAAATGTATAAACTTAGTAGCCCTTAAGTACTTATTACATACATTTCCTCATGACTGGAATGCCCTTAACTTTAACAGACAAACAACAGAACTTTGTTTGTTAATCCAAGCCATTGTTTGGTATTTAAGTGTATTTGCCAAATTAACTCCTTTTTCTCCAATTAAAGTCCTAAAGCTCCACCCGTTATAGTCAGTACTATATAATCAATAATCATATATCTAAATGAGTGGTCAGGAAATTCTTGTATATGTTTGGCTAGTGCATTATTCAAATTTGTTTTCTTTATACTGTATTCATGCTCATGCACCCTTTCTCTAAACTTGTGGTCGGTTTTACCCACATAAAAACATAAACAATCCTTGTACCTAGCCAAATAAATTGCTCCCTTAGATTCACAGTTGTGTTTCCCATGTATTTTATATTCTCAATTCCCCTAATTTGAAAATTTCTGGCAAGCTCCATAAACTTACAAAAATGATGGAGTCCACATTTCCTCATTTCCCCTTTCTCCCATCATCCCTTCAGAGAACCTCACTCCAAAATGTCCTTGAAATTAGGTGCTCTCCAGTATACCACAAAGGGTTTTCCACCAGTCTATTCACAGTTGATCTTTCCTCTCCCAATAGTTGCCAGTTCTTATTTAAAATCCATTTTATTTTGGACTGTTCTTTATTAAAGGTAGTCACAAATGTTGCCTAAATATTACGCATAACTGGCAAATGCCCATCCGCTCACTCATCAATTCATAAATTATTTTGTTCCAAACCATAATTGTTAAAGACTCCATTTAAAATTGGTTTAAAATAACCACCCCTTCTTTTAATAGTGACCTCTTTAACGAGTTCATCCAATAAAGCCATGGGGTATCCCCTTGTCTTAAACATGTTAATCAAATGGGAACATTCTTCTAAAAACTCTCAATCAAGTAAGACCATTCTAGATGCCATAACTAACTGCCCCTTAATCACTGAATGTGTCTTGTGTAAGGGGCGCATACTAGTAAAATGTAAAAAAAGTTAGAATATATATTTGTTCTACATATCTTGGATATATACCTTCCCATTTTCCTATTGTTAATTAAAAATGTATCCACGTATGCTATTTTATCAAAATCCACTTCGTATGTAAACTACAGAAAATTTGTTTTCCCCAATGTAATTAATACATTTGGAAATCTCCTCTTTTTGTCATTTCCAAATGATACAAATGTCATCCAAAAATCAGACATACAACTGGAAGTTGTTCTTAAACTAACTGTTAAATAAAAAGCATGTATTCTAACTTTTTTTACATTTTTATTTTATTTCACAGGCTAGATGATAAATGTTGCTTTATAGCTCTATCATATACTGTCTCTAGGAGCATTTCTCCATTTGTTTGATCATGGTCATATGGTTTATTTGATAAACAGATATACATTTTTTCCATTATTTTATGCTTCATAAGCTGGGCGATGGATCTTGAATCATTGCTCTTTACTTCAGCATTTGTTTTATATACGTTCTCCAAATTTATTTTATTAATATGTGATTTACTTATCACTCTCCTTAATTTCATTTTGTATATTTTTTATAATTAGTATACATTAACATGAAAACTCATTCTGGTTATAAGAAAATATGTGTATGTATGAGTCATGTGATCCTAATATTGACACCAATTGACTAGCTAAGCAGGAAGCCTGACAAACTTTTTATATGGAGATGTCTCTGTATGTTGAATACAACTGTTCTCAAAAGAATTCTTAGTACTTTTAGATTTTCATGCATTGTGGAAGCTTTGTTAGGTAAGCTTTTAAACTTTTATTATGAACAAGTATGCTACTGTTGTCTTTGATTCATTTGTGATGCTCTGTAAATGAATGTTATCATTTTATTTATCTGAATGATATTAAAGTTTGTTAGTGAAACAAGCAACCCTGAATATAGGGTTTTAATAGGATTTTAACCGTGTTTTTGGACATTTGTTTTAGATATTTATTTGTATTGTTATTGAGATTTGAAACTTTGTAAGTTGATTTAGATGGACACGTAGCTCTTGTTACTATGCATAATAAGCATTTTGATTGATTTGCTGACTATTTAAAATTTTTGTTACAACTGTTACTTTTATTGTCTGATGAAGCATTGGTGTCAGTGTGAAAGCATTCACTTTTTTCTGTATATGCACTAAACCTTAGTTTTATCTGGATCTACCTGACCCTGTCTGCTGCCTTTTAGTGTTTTATTCTTCTGGATTTTATTTTGTACTATAGATTCAGCATTAATTAATTCTTGCAGCACTTGGCTTTGCTTACATTGGTTTTAGTAAAATAAAAAAATGGGAAGGATGTGTTAAACCTATAAAAGAAAATGAGACAGAACAAGTTTAGAGAATTTGAGGCTTTTTATACTGAATAATATGGATTTTAAAATTATTATAAAATTATACAAGTTAGACTTGGAATGATATTTCAAAATATGTTGAATGAGATTTTGGAACTAAAAAGCAGGTTAAAGAAATTATGATTATTATAAAAAAAAGTTATAAACTGTGTTATATGAAAGGAAAAATATGAGGATGGAAGAATTTGATGTAGCCAGAGCATTTGTTATGGTGAGGTATGGTACAAAATTGGATATTCTAGCAATTTACAATATTTGTAGTGAAGTGATTATTGTTGTTAAAGTGATTATAAGAAGAGCACTTTTTTATAGTGATAGAAAATGGATGGTTAAGTAAGAGAAATAATGTTGAAAGAATTGAGGCAGGAATGCCCTATGAGAACTGTATCGTTTACATTAATAATGAATGCAGTTTGGAAAATAATGATATAAATTTTAAATAAGGGCAACTTAAGTATAGGGATAATGTACACATTCCATTTATAATGATTTATGCATATGGTATTGTTTTAATTACAAAAGATATTAACTAGATGATAGAATTATTTGAAGTTCAGAAATATTTAGGTTGCACAGGTTAAAGGTGATGAGAGAAAAAAGTAAAGCCTGGGGATTTAATAAACTTTGCGTAGACATTGCACAAAGCCTACAATGAGTTTGAGTTAGTGCTATGAGCAGCAGTGCTAATTGCATATTCATGCTGCTCATAACACTTACATGAATACAAACAGTTTTGTGGCTAGCAAAAGAGCAGCACAAACACAGAAAAAGGATACATTCAAGTTTGATTACAAACAAAGTTGCTTGGCAAGATTGCACAGACAGCCACAATGACTACAAGGGGTACAAATACTGCATCAATAATACCACAGAGAAATGTGTACTCAGTGCAATGCACAATAAACAAATTATTTGAATAATCATATAATAAAGGTGGGTGAGTTAAATCGGAAGGGCAAATGCAAGGAAACATACACTGAGCAGGGTTAGTGTGCTCATGAAAATGGGCACAAATGTATGATACGAATAAATAAAAAGTAAGACAGCATGGTAAATACTGTATGCCAATGATCCCAAAACAGGATATGTGCATTTACATTCATTTCCAGCACAAGTAAGTAGCAATTAAGCACATATGTAGATAGCAGAATATGTAACATACTGCTATTTATACCTCCTGAGCAAGTATTTTATGATATACACACATATTATAGTATATATGTGATTGTCACATAAGGTTACAAGTCAATGGAGATGAATTTTTGTGATATAAACATCAATGATATGCTCACTGGAGACGACATTTGCAGGGATGGTATATACAATAGGGGGTGTGTGCATACTCTGATAATCTGGAAATGACTTTATTGAATATAATTGATGTGACACCACAACTTTCAATCAATCAGGGACACATAGCAACAGGCTCCTGGACAAATGTTGATAGAAACAGGCACAATTATGGACACTTTTAGAATATTGTAACCAAAATGTGCAGAATTGACAGATTGTGTCAGTGTAACTTATTATACATGTTCTTCAGCAACAGGCGTGAACAAATATAATGATTGTCAGTATTCATTAAGTGGAATTCACCACCCATTCCCAATGACCACTTTTTCGATGGTTTAAGAGGGATAGCATTAAAAGTGAAGATGACATCAGGGCCTGTCATGGCCAATTGCCAGGTTATCATGACACATAAGCCATAATCACCACCTGCAAGAATCAAATCCATGCCATCAATGTTGTCAATGAGAGGTGTATGTACCAGGTGCAGCACAGAAATATATATCACAGAGGCATGCAGTAGAACACCTTGAAGGGGAGTCTTCACTGTCAAACCCTAATAGGTCTACATCCCAAAGAATAGTTCTGTATGGCCTACCAAATGTGTGAGAGCTCACTGTGCCAGATGTGGTACACTTGACTAAAGCATCCCTGGTTGTCATCATTACTGGCCATACATACAAACACCACACTATTATGAGTTGATTCCTTGCACACAGCTGGGTATTCCATATATTTGCCACATGTAATACCAAATGGATATTGTCTGAAACATCTGCAATTGATATGTGAATTAAGAAGTGATCAGTTATAATAAACAGTACAGCAGTATGTGAGAATGTTGGCAATGCCTCAATTATGGCCATGTGGACAGAAAGTGCAGCAGTGTACTTCAAGTGTCAGTGGTCAAGGAAGCTGTCAACTGTAATATTGTACACACAGTGAACAATACATAAGAGTGCTCACATAAGCACATGTTAAAACTCAAGACATGTGACACACATGTAAACATGGTAAACATTGTGGCATGCTAATTACTGCATAAGCAGCTGAATTGTATGCTAATCAACAACCCAACATGGCAGATTTGTTCAACAAGCTATAAAGCAATTGTGTATAGTTAGTGTAGCCTTTTGCCTTGTATTACAAAGCTATTGGAATACAGCCACAGGAACTACAATGGAGGGAAAGAAAGTTAGGGGCTGCTGCTGCTCTTCAGCAAGCATATGTGCAACAGGCTCAAGTCTATGCTACTGCAGCTGTTGATAGACATTGGGCAAGAAGGAGAAGGGCTTTAAAAGCCATTTATCTTTTCATGGTCTGAATAAGGTGGAAATAATAGAGTGCTAAAGGATAGATAGAGACAGACTCCAGGAACTCTGCATCCTCAGGCAACTGCAGTCACCCTCCTCCATGCGGATGAAGTCCTGGCATGTGCAACTTTCAAAATATTGGTACTCCTTGTACTGATGACTGTATGATACACAGTTATGACCTTCTAACTAGACAGCCACACACACATTGACTAGAGTGAGACTAGAAACTGTACATAAGTAGGTACACTCACTAGAAAACTCAGTACATAATGCACGCACCACAACACAAGTCTTAGCTTTAAAATACTGCAGGACAATTTATAGTTGATGACATTAGCAATGGATGTTTGAGAGATGACATTGGGAAGCTTTTATGAAATGTATCTGTAGGCATGTATAACTGTCAAAATATTGGTACTCCATGGGATTAAGTACTAGAATAAATAAAACCAAACCAATCCAAGGAATACAATAAAATAAAGTCCTGGACACCACTGTAGGTATAAAAACTCTTTATATTTTACACACAACACGAAGGATGAGCGCTTTCATCTAATGACTAGACTTCATCAGAACAAATTACAACTTATATAAATAAAATCTCATTCAGTGATTACACTCAATTAATGTTTAAAGAAACATATCTAAAAACCTTTTACTTCACTGTGTGAATAAACCATATAATACTAAAAAGAACTTTGTCATAATTTTTGTATATGCATTTCTACACAATAATGTATCATATACAATAACAAAATAACAAAATAATTTAATTATTTAGTCATTTAATCAATTTTATGTAAAAAAAAATATATATATATATATATATATATATATATATATATATATATATATATATATACGCTGTTTAAACATTTTCAGCCTTTTTGTACAATACAGGTTTTATACTGATATAGTCATTTAAGCCAGGTGGGGTGTTCAATTTACACCTGAGCTGCCATAACAGTTCCTTATATAGCAAAACATTTTTTATGTCACCCCCTCCCTTAGGAAAATCCCCTAGAACTAAATCAATAATGCCAAATTTGAATCTTGTAAATGAAGAAGGGCAGGTTACACTGTGTTTGTACAAAGCACTTGTTTCTTTGTGGGTCCTGATGTCGTATAGATGTTCATAAATATGATCCTTAAATGCCCTTTCAGTTTTACCTATGTAATATGCACTGCATGCAGTGTATAAAGCCATATAAACCAACATTTTAGACTTACAATTACCTTTAATAAATCTCACCACACTGTTCAAACTGTTGTTTAGTGTAACACTTGCCTCACTACATATGTATGCACAAACACTACATGCTCCACAAGGAATAGTAGCCTTATAATGAATGAATTCCTTGTTTCCTTTTTCAAAAGTCCTCTTAAAATTGGTTCCCACCTTGTATGTAAAAATAGGTTGTGCCCCCACTAACTGGTGTATCTCCTTGTCGATTTTCATTAAATTCCAATTGTTTTTAATTATATCTAAAAATGACTCTGAAAACATATTATACTGGATAATACATGCTGCGTTGTATTTGTTTCTTTCAACCATAACTGTTTGAGAGTTCTGAAGGGATTGACCTAGTAGGACTTTATATTTAATGCCCCATTTCTCTATAACCTCTTTTAGAATTTCAGAGACCATTTCCAAAGGGTATTCTCTCTCAATAAAACATTTACCCAGGAAGGTCATTTCACATTCTAAATCACAAAAATCAGAAGTCATCCTGGCTATCCTGACTGCTTGACCTTTGATCAAGCTTTTCTTTTGTGTTAACGGGTGATGACTACTATAGTGCAAAAAACTATTGCACCAAGTAGGCTTCGTATAAATGTTAGATTTGAAGCCAGTAGAGGTCTTAGAAATAGTGACATCCAAGTAGTTGATACTATATTCATTGTATGAATGTGTAAAAGAGAAAAAATGTGTACATGAGTTTAAATACTCCATAAATAGGTTCAGTTCTTCCTTAGATCCATCCCATAACACAAAAATGTTGTCCAGAAATCTCAGATACAGTTTAATATGGCTATAAAAGACAGAGGGAAAAAAACATACTTGTTTTCCCATTCTAGTAGTACAAGATTAGCGTATGTTGGAGCACATGCGGCTCCCATAGCAATACCGCTAATCTGTTGATAAAACTCTCCTTGGAAGTGAATATAGTTTGAATCCAATATTACCTCTACAAGTTCTAACACCAAAAGAATTCTGTCCCTGGATAAGGTAGAATGTTTAAAAATACAATCACTAAAGTATTCAAATCCTTCTCTTCTAGGAATACAAGTAAACAGATCCTTCACGTCGATAGTAAGAAAGATACAGTCCGTACTCCACAGATCCTGGGTCATTTTACTCAAAAATTCCCATGAATCTTTAATTAAATGTGGAGTTTGGTTAATGATCTCCTTAATATGTTTGTCTACATATACAGCCAACGGATGCATTTTAGAGTTCCTTGCAGATACTATCAGTCTAAAAGGGGGTGCTTATAGAGATTTATGCACCTTAGGTACTCCAAAAATGTTGGGAATGTTTGGATACAGTTGTTTTAAAAAATTATATGTCTTGGGATCGATTCTGTTTTCTAGTAAATATTCTTCAAGTAGAGAATCTATTCTGCTGTAAGCTATGTGTATCTGATTAATAGAGACAGGGGTATATGTAACACTGTCTAATAAAATATTAGTGATGACATTACTATAATCTTCTACGTTGTAAATAATCACCCCTCCTCCTTTATCAGGTTTCATAATACGCAGAGTAGATTGTGTCTGTAGTTGGTGTAACAAACTATTTTCTTCCATAGTTAAGTTAGAATGTACTCTCTGCCGTCTGTTTTTAACATAAGTTGCGTATATTTCCTCAGTAACAACTTTTTCAAACAACAACAAGGTGGGATGTAGTGGGGGACTGAATGTACTGTGTCTCACCAAAATATCTTCCCCCTTGTAATTGTTGGTAATAGTGTCTTTACCCAGGTTAAATGTGATGTTCATGTTTAATTTTCTTAAGTATAGTTTCAAATCCACTAGCATTTTAGCTATGTCACCGTACTGTTTCTTAACAAATTTAAATCCCTTTGAAAATAAATTAAAGTGTAATTTAGTTAAGTTGTAGCTAGTGTAGATGAAAATTTTAAACCCTTTATATTCAAAAAGAATACCATAATGGTCATCTATTTGAACTATCTCATCCTCTTCCCTACTTTTTTCCATCCGTAATTTGTGTCTAAATGTCCTGGATCTGGTGGAAAGGTGCTCCTGCTCGCAATCCTTTCTGACCTCCTGGGGAGAAAAAAATGACCCCCTTCACCCCAAAAAGAGTCAAGTTCATCCAGTGGTCTATGTCTAATATTTTCTTCAATTTCTTGATAGTCCTTTTCTATGGCCTTGTCAGGGACCAAATTGTTTTCCCGGTATTCACCTTCATCATTTCCTTTTTGTACATAACCTTGTGTTCTATTGGTTCTTTTAAAAGGACCTACATAAACCTTTCCCATTTCATACTGTTTTTTATCTCTGTAAAATTTCTTTTGTTTTGTAATATAAATATCTTGAATTCTTTTCTCAATTTTTATCAAAATATTTTCATATAACCTCTGGTGTTCACAAAATAGTAAATCATTGACTATATCAGCATTTAGTTTACTTGTTTCAGCAGTCAAAGTCAGTAAAAGTGCTTCATTACATTTAACCATACATTCAATAAGACCTAAACCACAAGTGTCAAAGAAGCTATGAAACATTTTAGTGTTAGCTTTTGTATATGTAATACCAAAAGGGTATTTGAACAGCCTCAATCCCTGTGGCACAATTTTATGGACCAAACAACTTTTCAAATAACTGTTGTCCATTTGCAAGCGCTTCAGTTTAAACAACTTTTTTTTCGAAAAGAAAAATCATTTCTTTAAGCGTAAGTGCAATTCCATGATCATTGCCATTAAATTCGTCACATTTAGTTAACCCATCCATATCTAGATTAAACTGATAGGTTTTCTCTAAAATATCCTTAAAACACGTTCCCTGGCCAAACCCAGAGTTTTTATGCAAATACTGTCCATTGCTATCACAGTTGTATGCACCTGAACAGCCACCCTGCTAAGTTCAAATTCAGTACCTCTAGGTTGAGTACGACCAGCGGTGGCTGTTCTATCCAAATTAATTCGTTGTCGAGTTTCAGAAGTATAAAATCCGTTTTTACTAAGCCCTGCATGGTCGGTAGCATGGCCATCACCAGCTGCTTGCTTCTGCAGTCTTCCACACTCACTTGCAACCCTCGAGCATGGAGATGACGAACTAAATGTTGAAACTTCACTTTCCATATGGGGAACGCCTTTCCTTGATGTTACAGCTCCATCTACTGGTGTTTTTTTTATTTTTTTGGTTCATGATGTCTATTAGCAAAGTCAAATCCCCTTTTAAGGAAGCAATATCCTCTCACATTTTATTAAATTCATCTGAAGCAGACATGGCTAAAACAGGACTGGGTAAACGGTCATCAACCAACAAAGTAGAGTCACCAGATGATGTATTCATAGTACCAGTGCCAAAATGTACCTCTTCACTTTACTATGTATACCAAAGTGGAATCCTGGACACACCAACCAAGTACTAGAATAAATAAAACCAAACCACTCCAACGAATAAAATAAAATAAAGTCCTGGACACCACTGTAGGTATAAAAACTCTTTATATTTTCCACACAACACGAAGGATGAGTGCTTTCGTCTAATGACTAGACTTCATCAGATAAAAGCACTGGTACAAATTACAACCTATATACATAAAATCTCATTCAATGATTGCACTCAATTAATGTTTAAAGAAACATATCTAAAAACCTTTTACTTCACTGTGTGAATAAACCATATAATACTAAAAAGAACTTTGTCATAATTTTCGTATATGCATTTCTACACAATAATGTATCATATACAATAACAAAATAACAAAATAATTTAATTATTTAGTCATTTAATCAATTTTATGTAAAAAAAAAAAAATATATATATATATATATATATATATATATATATATATATATATATATATATATATATACATGCTGTTTAAACATTTTCAGCCTTTTTGTGCAATACAGGTTTTATACTGATATAGTCATTTAAGCCAGGTGGGGTGTTCGATTTACACCTGAGCTGCCATAACAATTCCTTGTATAGCAAAACATTTTTTGTCACCCCCTCCCTTAGGAAAATCCCTTAGAACTAAATCAATAATGCCGAATTTGAATCTTGTAAATGAAGAAGGGCAGGTTACACTGTGTTTGTACAAAGCACTTGTTTCTTTGTGGGTCCTAATGTTGTATAGATGTTCATAAATACGATCCTTAAATGCCCTTTCAGTTTTACCTATGTAATATGCACTGCATGCAGTGCATAAAGCTATATAAAGCAACATTTTAGACTTACAATTACCTTTAATAAATCTCACCACACTGTTCAAACTGTTGTTTAGTGTAACACTTGCCTCACTACATATGTATGCACAAACGCTACATGCTCCACAAGGAATAGTAGCCTTGTAATGAATGAATTCCTTGTTTCCTTTTTCAAAAGTCCTCTTAAAATTGGTTCCCACCTTGTATGTAAAAATAGGTTGCGCCCCCACTAACTGGTGTACCTCCTTGTCGATTTTCATTAAATTCCAATTGTTTTTAATTATATCTAAAAATGACTCTGAAAACATATTATACTGGATAATACATGCTGCGTTGTATTTGTTTCTTTCAACCATAACTGCTTGAGAGGTCTGAAGGGATTGACCTAATAGGGCTTTATATTTAATGCCCCATTTTTCTATAACCTATTTTAGAATTTCAGAGACCATTTCCAAAGGGTATTCTCTCTCAATAAAACATTTACCCAGGAAGGTAATTTCCCGTTCTAAATCACAAAAATCAGAAGTCATCCTGGCTATCCTGACTGCTTGACCTTTGATCAAGCTTTTCTTTTGTGTTAATGGGTGATGACTACTATAGTGCAAAAAACTATTGCACCAAGTAGGCTTCCTATAAATGTTAGATTTGAAGCCAGTAGAGGTCTTAGAAATAGTGACATCCAAGTAGTTGATACTATATTCATTGTATGAATGTGTAAAAGAGAAAAAATGTGTACATGAGTTTAAATACTCCATAAATAGGTTCAGTTCTTCCTTAGATCCATCCCATAACACAAAAATGTTGTCCAGAAATCTCAGATGCAGTTTAATATGGCTATAAAAGGCAGAGGGAAAAACATACTTGTTTTCCCATTCTAGTAGTACAAGATTCCATGGGATTACACTGATGACTGCAAGATACACAGTTATACTCTTCTGACTAAGCAGAGCCACGCACATCAGTTAAGTACGGTAAGATTGGAACCCCTGCCTAAGTATACCAACTAGAGAACTCAAACAGAAACACTATGGCAGAAGTCTGCTTTTTATAATGCTGCAGGACAATTTGTAGTGGATAATATCAGGATTAGATATTTGAGAGAAGATGTTGGGAGGCCGGAATGAAATGCATGTGCTGGTATGTACAACTGTTAAATTATTGGTACTTCATGGGATTGTACTGATGACTGCAGGATACATAGCTATGCTGTTCTGACTAGACAGATGCAAAGAAACAAACCAGCTGATTGCAATAAGATTATAACCCCTTGCTAACTAAATACACTTACTAGAGAACTCAGTATATAATGCAAGCATTGTGGCACAAGTCTGACTTTTGTAATTCTGCAGGACAACTTATTGTGGATGACATCAGCATTAGATATTTGAGAGAAGGTGTTGGGAGGCCTGTCTGAAACGGATGGCTAGCCACGTACAACTGTCAAGATATTAAAGATCTGCATGTTACCAGATTGATGAGTGGACAAAGTGTAGCATTTGCTGTTGTGTTTCCAGTGTGCATGTATTCCTTAAAAAGACAGTGTTTCAAACAATATGCAAACAGCTGACTACATTACTACAAGTACTGGAAAATCTGAATTTTTATTGTCAGTATAAAGATATACATTGCATATAAGAAAGCATTTTTTTTATTTCTGTATTGTAGTTGATGTATTTGGGAAGAAGTACTGAGACACCAAGTGTCAAGTGTATGGGTGCAGGTAATGCATGGCTACAGTAAACATATATGTTCTTTCCTTAAAAAGTGCCTTCCCTTTGTGTTTTTATATGTACTTTGATGAGATGAAGGTTAAATGGACAGTAAACATAAGTAATACATGCTAATGAGCACTTTACATAATGCACCACTGAGCAGCTGGTTTGCACAATTGATGTCAAATTGTTTGCTTATGTGAGATACACATTTGTACTGCTTTCTTCATTTGTGCATAGTTAAGTAATGAGTAAAAGCAAGCAACTGCTTCACTGATAAAAATATGAGAGTTTTGTTGGTTTGCTTACCTCATTACTATCACATTAAGTGAAGAGACATGGCAGTCAGCACTGTGGATATTACTGAGTGTAAGAAACACAGATCTACTATACATGATCTAAATCCCAAAAAGCCAACTTTCATATGGCCTAGACCATATGATCAACTTTTGGAATTTTGAACATGGTGTAAAAAAAAAAACACAAATCAAAAACTTACCTACACATTGCTAGCAGGGGGGGCAAGCCCCCTGCACCCCCTGTGGAGGGCTGTGCCCCCCCATACCTCCTGCAATTTAAATATACCAACTCCGAGATCGCACTACAGTGTGCAAGATGGAAATCTTCCCATTCTGCACTATACGGAGATGTCCATTCTGAATGCTTGAAATTCAAAAAGTCAGTCATATGGTCTCGGCCATATGAAAGTCGACTTTTTGGGATTTTGATCATCTGTAGGGGACCCAAGAAACACATCTGCTGCCTAACTGGTTTTGTGGCAGCAGGTGTAAATGCATTGACAGATTTTCTTTTTGAGCTCAGATGATACAGAGTTTGAATCTAGGTGTATCTAATAGTTTTAAATATGTATTTATAATGCACTGAAATAATTCTTTATTCTGAATTCATGTGCACTGTGCCAAACTTCAAGCAAACATAAGAGGATCAAAAGTGAAGAGCTTCTTCTTTTTTTTTTTTTTTACTTAAGTGTGGTGTGTACATTTTTTGATCCGATTAAAGGAATCAATATGGGGTAGTTAGAAAAGTGGTGAAATGGGGGTAAGCAGGGGGAAGAACAAAGGGAAAGCAATATAGGAATGCAGGAGGAAGGTAGGAAAGAACCGTATATATCTACCTCCTCAACAGTGTAAATGAAATTATAGACAGAATATTAGCAAACTTTATACTGTCAACTCAACAAAGAGGGGTGACAATAACACAATCATGTTTTATAGCCAATTGGACTGAATCAAGTGTGTCAAGAAGACACATGTGCGAAGTGGAGAGCCCGAGCGAACAAAGGCGAACGGAGCAGGTTGACACCCCATGTGAACTTGGCCATGTGTGTTTTAAAAACAGTCAGTTGCTTTGTGGTATTTGAACCCATAATGTCTGACTACAGCATTATAATTGACTCCTACAGTTGTCTTGTGCTAACAGCTGAAGCATGCATGCTTGCTTTTACAGTTAGGATATGCATGCTTAATTTGCTACTACTGTATAGAAGAGAAATAGTTCAGCTAAAATAATAGATATTGTGCTGCATACATACCTCTTGCTTCCCACAGTCTCCCTAGATGCTCAGCATGGACCTCCCTGTTCACCATGATCTCTTGGTTGGCTGCAGAATAAAAAGAAGAGAACAAGAAAAGAGCATTAAGCATACTAGTATTGCTTATATGCAGCTGTCTATCAAGTTTTAATTCTCTTTTTCATGGATACCTACACAACTGTGGGATGTCAGCAATCCTAAACTCATCCAGCCACTAGTGGAGTGTATCCTGATTGTGCCCTTTGAGGTCATTATAGTGATGCCTACACTGTTCTCCAGTGTGTCGAATGCCAGTTATACTGGAGACAGCCTTGGCCAGACTATTCCATGTCTCAGACTTGTATTGGGAGCTGGTACAGTCCACCTGCAACAGCTTTTAGCTGTGGCACTTTACAAGGAGGCCAATGAAGATTCTAGACTCCTCGGCACCCCACCTTTGCACTTTTAATTGGGAACTTTCCCTTCTACCACCAGACATGTCCAACCAGGGAGAACAGAAATAGTTAACATGCACTAGCAGGAAATCATTCTTATCACATTTACTACAAGTGCACAAATCTGAGCAATCACAACAACCTAGTCTGCATGATGGTAGCAGAGAGCAACAGTGTCAAACAGTGATGAAACCAGTTTATGAACTAAGAAGGGTAATGTCACAATTGGAATTTGTTTATGGTTTGAATGCTGCTGCACCTGTTACTTCCCTCCCATCCTGGCACTGTTGTGTTCTTAAATGCAACTGTCTCTTCTAGTTGCCTGTACCTAATGTTACTTTGACCACATATCTCCTCTCTCCCCTTTCATTGGCTGTTGTGAGTAAGCACACCGTTATCATATTGTGAAATTACACCCCTTCAATTATCTAAATTTATTGGCCACCCCACTCTATTCCATAGAACTGGAATGCAAAGTGCCAATTCCCTTTCACTCTATCTTGCTCTTTAAAAATTAGTGGCTTACCACTTAAATAGCTAAAGTTTAAGTTACCTCATCTTTCATATCTAACTGCTTAGTGCATACTGCAGTTCTTTGGATATTAACACATTTTTTTACATTGTACCTTTAAAATCTGCAATATCTATTGCAAGATCACCAATTATTGGAGAGCCCACATTCTGCCTCTCAGAAGTTATCTTGGGATTAGTGCTTCTGTTTTCCCCTGGTGAGAGAAGGAGCACATGGATATTATTTCATAGAGGCCACTGATCACCATAAAGTCTAATAACTGATTAGTAGGTCACAGTTTGGAATTTGTGATTATATTCTCCTCCTGGTGAGAGATGGAACAAAGAGCATTGATTCCTGACTGTTTCTGTTTGGTTACTCAGTGTCTATGTTTGATGTTCTTGATTGGTCTTGCTGCTAGACAGGGGCTTTGAGTGCTGACTTGTCTAAACATGGGCTAAACTCTTGGCTAGGCTTATAAGGGCATCAGAGCCAATAGTCTAGTAACGTCATATGATCCTATGATATCTACCAGGAAAAGGATACAACAAGCCTAAAGATCCTTCCATCATCTGGGACAAGACTGTGAATCACCAAACAGGCTGTGACCTGCTTCTCATCTTGGGATTGATGCTAATGTTTTGCTTCTGGTAAGAGAAGAAGAAAAGGAGCATTGTATCCCAGCAGAGTGAGGCTGTGGTGAGACCAGCACTAGTAGTAGCCAGGCAGTAGCCATTCATTCAACTCCCCTTGTTTCATCATGCTTGACAAGCTAATTCTTTGTTTTCAGTAAGTACTGCTTGATTTATTTCTAACTTCTAAATATCTGCCTAAATATTTTATCCTAAAATTTTCAGGGACTACTTAATAGTTTCCCCTCAAGGGTTTTGCAGTGCTCTGTATAGATACAGACACTATGAGTGACATTTTTCCTGTAAAAGCACGATTGAAATTTCACCAATACCTAGTTGCAGTCAGGAAAAGTGTTGTCCGCAGAGTTGCAAACAGATACTCCTGATATTGCTTTATGTTCTCACTTCAACTGTCTAATCAAGAAAAAAGGGTCTGTTGCCCTGGATATGAAAATTCCCACTATCTCTGTTACCAGCCTGGTGGATATGGATATCCTGAAGCAATGTAGAAATTGCTGACAACCAGTTAATTGTCAAACTGATATGCTACATGAGGTGTATTTACACAATGTCACTGCAGGCAAAGCTCTCACATAAGGGTATTCCTAATGTCAATAAGGTTGTCAGTAGTACACACGCTGCACCCATCTCACACAATTCAAAGCAGACACATAGACCCACATATGCTGAGGCTGAACTAGTCAAACTTTCAACTTAAGCACTCAAGCCATTCATTTATCAGCCTGACACTTGCTCAAAACTCATAGCAAGCACTTATAAACCCTAGCACTAGAGAAGGACAAGGCTCTATATTCGACCTTACCAGCCATTCAGTAAAAAAATTTACTGTACCTATCCAGGCATGTCTAAAGGACAGTTTCAGGTGTACTCTCCAGTCCAACTGGTGAATCTGGGCATTTTGAGGCAATGTTACAACTGCCTCATGTACACAGACAACCCTCTCCTCCTACCACCAAACACTAATACATGCGAGAGATGCAATTATACAGCCAAACTGGAGGCTAATCTCTCTTAGCCCAAGACCGGATCAAATGGTCAAGAGGAGAAGGGAAATACTGGTATCACACCACCAGTCTCACATAGACCCACTAAACCAGCACTGGCAAAAACACAAGTAAATACACAAAAATATACTTGGAGGCTCTAAATAAAAATCTGCAAAAGCAACAGAGCCCTCCAAAGCAGACATCCAAGCAACCTCACCCCCCAACACAAACCATGAAAAATATACTTCAAAAAACCAGTATGCCACGCAATCACAGCCCTCAAGGCAAAATAACATACCCAACATACTATTAATAGGTGACTCTATAGGGGTCTGCTAGGGGTGGGAGGTTGGCATAATGGTTAAGGTGTTTGCCTTACAGACACAAAGTGCAGGGTTTAATTTTCACTTGGGATACTTGGCTAGGCTTAAAACGGCCAACAAGTGCAGTTAGCCTAGTATTAATCTATGAACCTATGAACCTATAGTCAGGCACACTGACGTCCCACTCACTAGGCTGAATAAGGAGAAGGTTATTGTTAGCTGCCTGTCGGGTGCCAGGATCCGCCACATAACACAAGTACTCAGGTCACTCCAGAACAAGTACAGATATGACTCTGTCATTTATTTATTTATTTATTTTATTTTACATTTGTTAACCGGGCTAGTCTGGCTGGATACATTGTCCATTTTCAGCAGAGGCCCGAGGAGAAAAGCTCCATTAACAGACTAGTAAATTACAATAAAAAGAACAATAATCAAAATCACACTCAACACAGAACCAGTCATACATACAAGCAAATAAAGGACAAAGTTGTTATTGGTGTAGTGAAAAGCAGAAGTATTATAACAAGAAAAAAAACAAAGGAGAGGCGATATTGTTTAGTAGTAATTGAATATAATACGACTGACTTGTAAGGGAGAAGAATTGAAATAGGCTGGCAGATAGAGAGTCAAATGAACTGTACACTATTTACAATTTGGGATAGAACAGCTTTTGCCAGAGCACTAGTATAGGAGCGAGATAAAAATAGAGTGGATTTGCATAAAGTTTGAAAAAGAAGAGATGACAAATTTCGTAGATATAGCATCTAGTAGGAGCAAAAAGTGAAAGAGAGTATTGCAGGTGGGTTAGGATAGGGAAACCATCAAAGGTTGAGAACAACCAGTATGAGTGAGAAAAAAAAGGGGGATTAGAAATAGGGGAATATATTGCTGAGCTCAGTCAGGATTAGAGCATGGGCATAGCCAGTGGGTTTGTAAGTGGTTTCTTGTTTGTTTTTTGAAAAGGTGAGATGAGCCTAGGGTGGTCAGGTGTATGGAAAGTTTGTTCCAATATGATCCTACAGTGTTGGCAAATAAGGAGTCACCTGCTTTATTGTGGGATTTGAGAGTAGTTACTAGAAGCTTATTGGCTGAGCGAAGGGAAGTGAGATTTTTATAAGGGGTGATGAGGTTGTTAAGTATGGGTGTGTTGGATGGGTAATGTAGAATTTTATAAGTGATGACTAATTGTTGTAGAAGTATTATGTTCTGAAGTTCTAGCCAATTGAGTTTTTTTAGATTGAGACAGTGATGAGTACGGAAAGGGGAACCTGTGGCAAACCTGGCAATACTATGGTATGCTGTGTTAAGTTTTTGAAGGTTAGCTCTTGAAAGGTTGATAAAAGATGGAGAGGCATACAATAGTGTGGAGATGAGGTGAGTTTGGGCGAGAGACACTCGGGTAGTGGCAGTAAGAAAAGGCTTTAGTCTGTAGAGGGCACCTATTTTTTTATTAACAGTCTTGATGGTAAGATCAATGTGGTAGTCAAAGGTTAGCTGATTGTCTATAGTAACGCCTAGTAGTTTAGTGGAACAGTCAGGTTTAATGATAGTGCCATTACAGGATATAATGGAAAATGAGATTGGGGCAGATTTAAGGGTGGGGGTGAAGAGTAGTAATTTAGTTTTTTTGGGATTAAGGAGGAGACAGATGTGTTGGAACCATTTTTCTGCTGCTGTAAAGATTTTTTGGGTGGAGGAGTTGAGTTCTTCTGGAGATACAGCAGAGCAGATGAGAGTGGAATCATCAGCATACTGTATACACGTGGTTGTAGGAAGTGAAGTTGGTAGGTTATTAATAAAAATGGAGAAAAGGAGGGGGCCTAAGATGGAACCTTGTGGGACACCAATAGTGATAGGGAGCTGAGAGGATAGATGGCTGTCCCAGAGGACTGCTTGTTTTCTATCTTTCAAGTAGGAGTCAAACCATTGTAGTACAGATGGATCAAGTGAGAGGCATTTTAAAGTATCTAGGAGAAGTTGATGGTTCACCATGTCGAAAGCTTTTGAGAGGTCAAGGAATAATGCAGAGGAGTAGAGGTTGTTATTGCGACTTTTGTTGATTACATCTGTGAAGGAGAGGAGGGCAGTGGAAGTACTGTGGTGGGGCCTAAAACCATGTTGTGAGTCTACGAGTAGGTTATTTTGCAAGAGATGATACAGGAGCTGATGGTGAATGCACGTTCCATAATTTTAGATAGTGGGGATAGAAGGGCTATTGGTCGGTAATTAGAAAGTTCGTTGGAGTTACCTCCTTTATGGAGGGGAATTATATGGGATATTTTCCAGCAGGATGGGATGGTAGATTCAGTTATAGTTCTGTTAATTAATATTGAGATAGGGTAAGCTAGTTCAGCTGCTGCTAGTTGTAGATATTCAGCTGGAAGTTTGTCAGCTGAAGGGGTGCAAGGTTTAAGTTTAGAGAGTAACTTATGTATATAGGTTGTGGAGACTGTATTAAATTTTAGTGTGGGGTGCTGTTTTGGAGAGGTTATTTGAAGGGAAGGGGGGGAGTCATGGTGTTTGCAAGAGAGGAGACTGTTTCAGAGAAGAAGTTGTTGAAGGTATTGGCTATTATATTGGGTTGGTTTTGGGCTAGGCTAGTAGGTGTAGGAGTTTTGGTGTTCCCTGGGTGGAGCAGTTTATTGATTCCTGACCAGAAGTGTTTGGGGTTTTGATTTTGGTTTTGTTGGTAGTTCAGGTAGTAATTCTTTTTATCCAGATAGGTGAGTTTCTTAGTTGTATTTCTCAGGTTTTTGAAAGTTTGATGGTCAGATGGGTTTTTCGTGGATCTCCATTTTGTCCAAGATTTATTTCTAGCTAGCATAGTTTGTTTGGTATTTTTTGAAAGCCAGGGGGCTGCTTTTGAGCCTATTCTAATTAGTCGGGATGGTGCATGATGCTGGAGAATTTGTAGGAAAGTATTGTTGAAGTGGGTAACTGCTTCATCAACTGGGAGGTGTTTTAGAGCTGCCCAGTTATATTCTTTGAGTTCATAACGGAAAGCTGACAGGTTAAAATTTGTTTTGTTGTATACAGTACGATAAGAAGCCTGTTTGGGATTGTTGATTTTTTGTTTAGTAATGTAGGTGAGGAGGTGATCACTGATATTGTCAGGGAGTATTCCAGTTTTATAAGAGAGGGATTGTTGTTGACCAGTATCCAATCCAGGATGGCTTGTTTATTGGTAGATTTGTGTATTCTAGTAGGGGATGTTATGGTTTGTTGAAAGTTAAAAAGGTTAAGGTGATAGGTGGGTTTAGGAGAGGTACAGGAGTACCAATCTATATTAAAGTCTCCTAAGATTATGGCTTCTTGAGGAAAGCTACAGGAGGCCCAGCTAAGAATATTTTCTAGTGTATTTAAGTTATTGCCTGGTGGGATGTAGGAGCATATTATATAAATGGCTTTGTTTTTATTCACTTGAAGTTTGGTACAGAGTATTTCAGCATTGCCTGGGGAGGGGGGTAGGGAGTCAATTAAGGCTACCTGCATTTGGGATTTATATAGAAAGGCCACTCCCCCACCCTTTTTGTTAAGGCGATCTTGTCTTAAGGTGCTATAGCCTGGGGGAGTGATTTCGTTGTCTTTGGTAGTTGGTTTAAGCCAAGTTTCAGTGAGGCAAAGAATATCAAAGGCATAGAAGTCAATTAAAGCATGGAGTTGTGTGATTTTATTATTGATGCTATGAATATTTAGGTGAGCTATAGAGAGGGAGTCATTAGAGAAAGGAGAGGTAAGGTTGGTGGATGTCCCCATGTAACAGTAGAAGTGTTTGTGGAATATGAAATATCTTTGAGTTTTTGTATGGTATAAGATAAAGCCGTCTTGTGGTTAGAAATCTGATATGGTGTAATTTGTGGTAGAGAGGGGGAAGGTAGGGGCAGGATGATAGGATATTAATATGTGTTTGTTCAGATAGAGGAGGTACAGAGGTAGTGTGTTTGGCTACATTAGGAGATTGGCTGAGGGTAAGATATTCATATGAAGTACATGTGTAGTGTAAAAGAAGGATGTTAAGGAGCAGTAGGGAATGCAAAAGTTTGAGGCTTAAAGGCATGTTTAGAGAGAGAGCTGATAGCAAGTGTAGTACTAGGTAGTTTAGGAGGGTGGAGAGTGGGGTGTGGCAGTCAGTTAGAGATCAGGTGAATGGGTAAGGTGGTAGGAATGGAGTAAAGAGTTATTCAGTTAGGGTGGGGCAGGAAGTGAGACAAATGGAGGTGTGGCAGAGTAAGTATAAAGGTAGGGACCCTGGGGGTGGGTGGGAATTGGGGGTAGGGAGGGGAGCGGAGTGAGCGGAGCGAACGGAGCGGGAAGAGCCAGTGAGGGGAAATCAGTGGCAGAAAACAATCAGAGAAGAAGAGAAAACACTATATTTGGTGTAGCGTAGGGGTATGCAATGGCGTTAATGTGCAGGGGGGGGGGTGTATGGTGGATAGGGGAGAGTGAAAAAGTAGATGATAGCTAGGTAAGGTGACACAGGTGATAGTAATGGAAAAAAGAGGGGTTTAGGTGTAGGGGATAGCAGGAAGCAGAGGTCTACTGAGGGAATAAGGAAAAAAATAGTGTGTCCCACAGTAAGCGGGGCGCCACCTGGTGGCAAGACTAGGAATTGAGAGACACAGCAAACAGAGTGTTCCTCAAGTGAAAAAGTTTGGGAAGGGGGGAGAGTTACCTCAGGGATAGAGCTGGAGAAGGAGGGAAAGAGAGCAGTGAATTGAGTATTATAGGAGGAGGGGGGGGTAGGCTGCTGGTTATCCTGGGAGGGAAGTCAAATAATCTGGAGAGTAAGATTAAACAGTACAAGAGTAGGACATACTTTCAAAAGGTCTACAGAGGGTAGACGGTCTTAGTGGGAAGGACGTTAAATCCTATTCAGGATTGTGTTCCTTAGTTTGATATCCACAGGGCCTCTTTAGCAAGGGTAGGAGAGGAAATTCAGTTGTGCAGGCTGGTAAATATATAGAAAGAGAGAGAAGACAAATATAAGTACATTAAGCAATCATGGAAGCATGCAACAAAATACCCAGAACATGTAACTTATGATAAAAGGTTAATACAGAGACTAATAAAACTAAATCAAAGACTAAATAAAAACAGTCAAATTCAGACAGATGGTAACCATACAGCAGGATCCTACATTTGTACTATAGATGAGTACTACTGCGTCACTGAGGCTCGCAGCAGAAAACCTGACATGCAACTAAGTTAATCTTTTAACATGAGCAACTAGGCGTTTCAGTTTACAGAAAGACAAAGGAATAACACAACAACCACAGCCTATCCTCTATAACAATTAATAATATGACCATGTGAAAGATACACTATAAAGAATACTGTAGCATTATATTATAGTCCTTAAAACTGTCGTTTGGATAGAGGGGCATTACTGGTACAACAAAGCTAACTGGTAGTTTGTAAAGAGCATAGTGTACAGGCAGTGAAATAGCCACGTACCATTGGTAAAACTACTATTTTAAATGCTGTATCCACCCTTAGAATGCAAGTAGAATGCAAGTATTCGGAGTTGGGGACCACGTGGAAGCCAGGAGTAAAAGGCGCTACCTATCCCAGTTAGAAGGGTTAGCGCTATGCCAAGCAGAGTGAGTACACTATTAGTGTTAAATCGCTGCAAGAATACTAGAGGTAGGACAAACCTAATCATCATAGGCATGTCATTGTCCATGTTGGTGTGAATGACCTAAGCCGTACCTCCCTGGACTACATGAAAAGAGACATGGAAGAGCTCTTTGATCACGTAGCCCAGGCCAGTATGAACCTGTCCCTGAGTAGCATCCTGCCCTCCCCAAGAATGATACCACAGTATAAAGAAAAAATTATCAATTTCAACAATTGGCTAAGTTTCTGGTGTCATTCAAAGGGGCTCCAGTGTCTGTCTGCCTGGGAAGACATGCTCGACAAGCCACACTGCTTCGCTAGAGACAGCTTGCACCTGTCACCTTTAGGCTTTTGAATACTGGCCAAGGCTCTTGCCACCCTCATAGTGCCTTTTTTAGGCAAGGCTCAAAAGACAAACCCACCACTGTAAATAGCACAAGTAACAAAAATCTGAGGGTAATACTACTCAATGCCAGAAGTCTAAACCTCAAAATGCATGCACTCGAGGCACTCCTCAGTATGGAGAAAATCGATATATGTGCAGTAACAGAAACCTGGTTTAAGGGTCCAGAGAACAACTCAGCACTACCAGGCTACAACTCATATCATACATTTCTGTCACAGAACCCAGACCGAAATACAAAAAGCGGGGCAGTATCCATATTCATCAAGGATACCCACACCTCCAGGTTAGTGGCACAGCACGATGCTTCAGAGATTATCCACGTGCAGCTAACAATGGGCAAAACTGCAATTCAAATTGTAGCTTGCTACAGATCACCCACCATGTCCCTGGACCCCCATTCCACATTTCTGGAAACACTGGGGAACATAAAGGTCCTACCAAACACCCTAATATTGGGTAATTCAAACTACCCAAACATTAACTGGGAGAACCACTCAAGTACTAACTCCCTTGACAAACATTTCCTAGAATTTATAAACTCAAACACCCTGGAACAACTGGTCAACACTCCCAGCAGAGGTAACAATATATTGGACCTGGTCATCACCAACATGGGTGACTGGTCAACCCCTCGCTGGCTACATCTGACCATAAACAAATCACTTTGGTTATCCACATTCTGCCCCCACCCTGGACAAGGAAACCACCATGTAAAATTTTCAAAAGAAAACTTCACATTATTTAAGATGGAGGTGGAAAGTTTCAAAGCCACCCTGCTAAAGGATAACGCTGTCCAAGCTGCAAAATCCTTTACTAATGCATTCTATGGGCACCTGCAAGAATGCATGGATCGTGCTATCCCAAGCAAAACCAAGACTCACTCCTCTAAGTAAAGGAAACCAGTCTGGTGGACCCCTGCCATAAAAAAGCTATACAATAGAAGGAGGAAACTATTACAGAAAAGAGTAAAATCCCAAGAAGGGAAGACATCCCTGATCAGTATAAGCAAGAAACTACGATCCATCATAAAATCGTCTAAGGCGAGCATTGAAAGAAATCTTGCCAAGGACTCCAAAGATAACCACAAGGCATTCTTTAACTATGTCAAGAATCTAAGTGGCAATGCTCGGAGTTAGTGCAGAATGGCACAAAATACACTGAACCAACTGATATTGCCAACATCATGGCAGACAGGTTCAGTGCAAACTTCACCCCCTCTCACCCCCAAAAGGGCCCATAACCATAACAGAAGAATGTGCAGCCCCTGAAATCATAGACACTCAGGTTACAATAGCCCTCTCCAAAGCCAAAAACACAGCATCAGTGGGACTGGAGGTGTCCCAGGCTGCATCCTACATGAGCTAAAAATGAACTAACCCCTTACCTAAACATACTGTTCAAACTCAGCCTCTCCACAGGCTACGTACCCATAGAGTGGTGCATAGCAACGGTTATTCTGCTCCACAAAGGTGGAGCCACAACAGACCCCGGTAACTATTACCCTATAAGCCTAACTAGCTTGGTCTGCAAGGCTATCGAGTGCATCATCATGGAACTCATTAACAAAGACATTGGGAACTTCCAAACACTGGACCCTACCCAGTTTGGCTTTGTTAAGGGCAGATCATGCCACCAAAACCTGGTGGAATTCTTTGAGACAGTTACTAAGGCTATAGATGGGGGAAAGGTGGTACACACAGCCTACCTATTCCTTGCAAAGGCCTTCAACACCATTCCTCATTCTGGTATTATAGACAAACTCACCAGCCTGAACATAAACCCCTTTGTCACAAGATGGGTTGTGAATTGGCTCACAAACAGAACCAACATGGTGACAGTTGCGAAAGCTAGGTCTGACTGTAAACTGGTTACAAGTGGCATTCCCCAGTGCTCAGTCCTAGAACCCCTCCTGTTCGGCATATACTTCTCAGAGGTACAGACAAGCACAGTAGGACTATGGCTGACAAAGTTCGCAGATGACTGGAAACTAGGGGCTATAATTGACTCACTGGCTGACACAGACATCCTCCAAAATAGTCTCACTGAGACGGATACCTGGTGTCAAAATCACGGCCTCAAGCTAAATGTCAAAAAGTGCATAGTTATTCCCTTTGGAAATATCAAAGTACCCACAAACTACTACATAGGTGGTAGCCCCCTAAATATGGAAAATGTAATAAGGGATCTGGGGACCCAAGTAGATAGTAATCTCTCCTTTGATAATCAGATTGCCAAAGTGGTTAGAAAATCCTATGTGGCCCACCTAATCAAAAAAGGGTTTGCATCCAGATCAAAAGTGGTCATTGTGCCCCTCTACTCATCACTCATCAGACCCATCATAGAGTACAACGCCCCATTTGGGATGTACCTTACAAGACACCGGCAACAGCTGGAAAGACCACAGAAGTACTTCACCAAGAGGATCACTGGCTTCAGACAGATGCCCTATGCAGCTCGACTGAAGAAACTCCAGCTGTACTCAGTTACATACCGCCTGCTCAGAGGTGATCTCTGCCTGACATACAAGGCCATGTCCAACCCAGAATTTATGGACATGCTCCACCTAAAGAAAACCTTATCCTCTTGATCCACACACTTTAGGGATCTAAACCTCACCACAACAATAAATAGGATGTGCTGGAGGGATAGATTCCTGTCCCAGAGACTTCTCATGCTTTGGAACAAGTTTTCAATCAACATTAGGCAGTGCCCCTTGCTAGCACTTTTAAAAAGAAACCTTGACAAGTGGATGGGAAACAGAAAGTTTACCCCGGGGATCACTTCAGTGGCTCTGCTGAACATAGGCACAGGGAACTAATCTAAGGGGGCAGCAAAAGCCAACACATTCTGGCTAGGCTTATAAATGCCTTCAGGCAGATAGCTTAGTACCTACCCATGAACCTATAAACCTATGAACTTAACTGTAATCCTCAAAAGCAAGAATATGTTCCAAACACTGAACCACCGCAAAGGAGCTCAATCCCAAGTGAAAATCCAAGTAAGAATCCAAATAAAATTCCACAAAAGCTTTGTTGCAAAGGTAAGCACTTTCACAACCTGTCCTGGTTGCTTCCTCAGACCAAAATAAATTCTTAAAAAGTCACACCCATTTTAAAATACATGTCATGTAAAATCATCCAATCAAATCAAGAAAGTACAAATGCTGTCCAAGCTAAAAGAGGCAGACAACTTGAAAATACTTTTTTCAAGCAGCTTAGTTGCAAGAACATGTTCTCCCTTCCTATCTAAAAATATATACTATCACAATAAAATATATATCCAAAAATATCTAAAAAATATATATATAGCAAAGAGGGAGTCAAACAAAACTGCTTCATGTTATTTTCTTCTTAAGGGCTTTTTCTTTTCTACTTTTAACTGTAACCCTCTTAATCCCAAAGAGCTTCTAGACAAAGTACACATAAATATCCTCAGCAGCCCTTAATGTATTCTTTCAAAACAACACCCACATCAACATATGCAGCCACATCTCATGGAGCCTGTACTTCTAAGCCCATAACACAAGCCACCACACAGTCCATCATTCTGGTCATTGGAGAATCCATTGTGGGACACACTAATGCCCTTCTAACCAGGCTGAGTAAGGAGAAAATCACGGTCAATTGCTTATTAGGGGCTAGGATCCATCACATTACACATGCACTCAGGTCACTTTACCACAATTTCCAGTATGACACAGTCATAAACCATGTGGGTGCAAATGACCTGAAACATACCTCCCTAGATTATATAAGGAGACATCATGGAGCTCTCTGATTATGTGACCCAAGCTGGTATGAGCCTAGCATGAGCAGCATTTTACCTTTTCCAAGGATGATGTCACAATACAAACAAAAGATGACAGTCTTTAATCATTGGCTTAGTTTTTGGTGTCATTCTAAGGGTGTGCAATATTTGTCAGCATGGAAGGAGATGGTCAACAGACCACGCTGCCTTGCCAGCTATGGCCTGCACCTCTCCCCTCTAAGATTTCAAATATTAGCTAAAACAATGTTTTCTCCCATAGTGCCTTTTTTTAGACAAAGTGAAACTAAAAGTACCTCCTACAGAGCAAATCAAAACCAAGAAAATCTAATGGTATTACTGTTCAGTGCTAGGAGTCTAAACAAAAAAACTCCATTCCTTAGAAGCTCTCTTCATTCTATAGAATGCTGACATCTGTGCAGTCATTGAGACATGGTTTAAAGCCAAGGAGAGCACACCAACAATGCAAAGTTGTAATGCCTTCCACACATTTAGACACCTACTACACAGACAGGGTCTAAAGGTGGAGGTGGCTCAATTCACATAAAAAATAAATATACCTGAAGGCAGGTCACACAGGACAATGCACTGGAGCAGCTCCATGTTGTAATCACCATAGATAAAACAATCAGTACCACTTCCTTGCAAGTTATAGGTCCTCCTCTATGACCCTGGAAATCCATACTATTTTTTTTAAACTTATTGGAAGCACTCACTATCCAACCCAATCACATACTCATGGACAAGTTTAATTACCCCACTATTAACTGGAAATCCTATATGACACCCAACGTACAGGAACAGAGATTCCTGGATTTTGTAAACACAAACTCCCTGAACCAGATTGTCAGTACACAACCAGGGGTGCAACCATACTAGATCTGATACTCACTAATATGGGACAGTGCTGCACACTCCCTAATGTAATGACTTTCCTGGAAAGGTCAGACCACTAAATGGTTTACTTTGAAGTAAAAATAAAACCTGGACCCTCAGCTAACCCTGGAATATTCAGAACTATTCTGAAGCTAACTTTTTGCTATTAAGTGATAGCTTGGCAAAATTTGAAAACCCCATAAACCCACAGAACAATGCTGCATATGCAGAACTGTTCACAGAAACCCTGTACATGCATGTTAATAGTTGCATAGAGGCAGCAAGAAGTACAGATATACTCAAAAATCAAGCCACCCTAGTGGAATCACAACATTAATAGGCTGTATAGCAGAAGGAAGAAAATCTTGGAAAAATTAGGAGGTGCGGTACCCAGCAGGATACAAGTACTCTCATCAAACTAAACAAACAACTCAGAGGAAAAATAAACCCTACTAAAGCCAAATTTGAGGTAAATTTGGCCTCCCAGGCTAAAAACAATCCAAAGGTATTCTTTAGCTATGTCTGCAACCTCAAAGGCAACACACAATTGTGTGCAGAGCTCATTGTAAATGGAGCCACCTATACTGAGCCATAAGATATAGCAAACTTCCTGACTGACAAATTCAGCTCCAACTTTACCCCTCTCCCTCCAACCTTCCCTCAGGAAATACCATCAAATATAACTCCCTCTACTGTCCCTAGGAAACAGATCCTTAATGCTCTCTCTAAGGCCAAGAACACTGCATCATTGGGCACAGGCAATATCCCATTCTGCTCTGTATACTGATCTCCATTGAAATCTTTCAGACTTTAGAAAATTTGATAATATGGTTTAGGCCATATAAGTTTTAAATATTTTGATATTCGATAATCTGAAAGGGATCCATATATATAAATATATATATATATATATATATATATATATATATATGTATATAGATAATATATAAAACCACAGTGGTGGTGCTGCGGTAGCGTTGTCGCCTCACAATAAGACGTTGTCCTGTTCGATTCTCAGCTAAAGCGTCTTCTGTGTGGAGACATGCGTGAATGGGCATACCTTCGTTGAAGGTTGTACGTCAGGGCTGGCAACTCGGTACGTGCAAATCTACTACCAATCATTAGCAGACCGGAGTTCCGCTGTGGTGACCCCTAACTGGGAAAAGCCGAAAGATACAACATATAGATAATATATATAATATATATATATATATATATATATATATATATATATATGTGTGTGTGTGTGTGTGTGTGTGTGTGTGTGTGTGTGTGTGTGTGTATATATATGGGAGGCACTTTATAAGCTCGAAATACTGAAATCTCGAATTTCAGTATCTTGAGCTCATAAAGTGGAAGGATCAGAAGATCGCAACCCCAGATGTGCAAAATTCAAAATCTCAAATGCGGGAGATTTTGAATTAGTGGTTCTGGTGTTGCGCTGTGTTCATGGATTCAGGTAAGTGTTTATGTTTAAGGGTGTTGGGTAGGGGCTGTAGTGTGTGTTAGTGTGTGTTGCTACTGTGATGTGTGTGTGTGTGTGTGTGTGTGTGTGTGTGTGTGTGTGTGTGTGTGTGTGTGTGTGTGTGAAAGGAATATAATTTGTGTGGTGGTGTTTTTTGTGTGTGTGTATGTAGTGCAGCCTTGGAGTTAGAATATTTAAGTGAGGGGGTGTGGGGGGTGCAGGGGGGCTTGCCACCCTGCATATAATAAGGGTAAGTGTCTGTGCTTGTTTAGTTGTGTGCGTGTGTGCTGTATTGGTATTTGAAAGTGTTGGGAGTTTGAAATTTGCGGTTTTGTGGTTTCAGGATTTAGGCGTTTGCAGTTTTGTGGTTTTGAGTATTTGGATTTTCCACTTTATGGGCTCGAGATTCTGAAATTCGAGATTTCAGAATTACGAGCTTATAAAGTGAATCCTTATATATATATATATATATATATATATAATATAAATATATATATATATATATATAATATAAACATATATATATATATATATATATATATATATATATATATATATATATATATACATATATATCAAGTAAAAAAAAACACACCTTCCTTACTAGAGGCTTCCGTCCACCAAGAAAACTGCAATTAAATGTAAAACACTTGTAGTCCAGAAAATGGCAGGTAGTTCCAGTGTAAAAATCTCTTCTTTATTTAACCACAGACATATAAGTGCTTTCATGGATAACTTCTGCTTCTTCAGATACAAATGCATGCTGTCTACTGTGTAACTTATATACCTTGAACCAACCAATTAAGTCACAATCATACAAAACGTAAAAAATTAGACCAATTGTAGATACCAGCTATCCGGTTTGTAATAAAGGTTTGAATTATACCACTTTGGATTGAGTTTGCTTTACTTGGCAGCACTTATATGAGGAACTATTGGTGGTGTATACGAGATAAGGAAGACTACCTTTATGGAACCAGATAGCTGGTATCATCTTAAAGAAACATCATTCATTAAGTAAAAACATTCATTCCTTCATTATGTAAACATGATTCTAAAAAGTGTAATGCATAACAAACACATAAAACTATATAAAGAATACATATATAAAAAATGCACATGTTTATTTATTTACATTTGTTGACCGGGAGTGTCCGACTGGACATAGATCCATTTTCAGTGGAGGCCTAGGGAGAAAAGCTCCACAGTTAAAATAAACAGACAGTAGTTACATTGGATTACATAGCGATTAACAATTTAACATATAAGTATACAAACATAAAAATTTGCTCAAATATAAACATATACTGTTAAAAATCTCTAATAATTAATGTAAGTAAGCATGTCATATAAATTCTTAACATTTAATTTATTCAATGGTCTTGCTTTAAGTTTTGGTCTTATGGATATTGTGTCATTTAACCCATGCCCAGAATCTGCTTTCAGTCTTATAATCCATTTTGCCTCAAGCTGTTCTGTCCTGTTTCTAATATCTTCCATTCGGATGTTATCATGTATTTTACCTATAACTAAAAAAAGTAAAATTGTGTGTGTTATCATTCACTCTAATATGTTTAGATAATGCACTACCATCACTTTTTTCTGTATATGGTAGATATGTTCCTTGATACATCTCTAAGGGCTCTATCTGATTTTCCCACATAGAAACAAAAACATACTGAACGTTGGGCTAAATAAATATGTTCTGAAGCATATGTAGCTGAAATGTTAAATACATATTCCCTGCCTGTGTCAAGATGTAAAAACATATTATTGTTACTTATATATTTACACGTGGAACATGTCCCAAATGGACAAGTCTGTCCATCTCCTTTCCTTATATTTTCATTCTTAAAATAACAAAGTCTTCTCTTTAAAGAGTGCATATTCTTATGTGCAAAACTTGGTCTAGGTTCCAGTAAGGAACTAATCTCTTTATCTGTCATCAAAATTTCCCAGTGCTTCTCAATTATATTTTTATACAGCCTCACATCAGTGGAATAAAACAGGGGAAATTTTATTTTACTTTCTGTCTTCTTTTTATATGTTGTATGTGCTGACATATTATTCCTTTTAGAAAAATATGGTCTAGCTCTGTTTTCCTTCATTTCAACCACCATATCTCTAGTTTTATTAATTTCATCCTTATGATAACCTCTCTCTATAAAATGTTGACTCATCTTTTCAACTTGTTGTTCAAAATCCTCTGTTCTTGGATTAAGCCTTGATGCTCTAAGTAATTGACTATTTGTGAAGCTCTTAAATATATGTGGAGGGTGCATCCTGGTTCTATGCACAAAACTGTCACAGTGACATTATTTCTTATATAAATTTGTAAATTTCCTCCCTTCCACATCTTTTTTAATGTTAACATCCAGAAAGTGAACTTCTTCTAATAACATATCCACTGAAAATTTTAAGTAATTTGTAGAGTTATTAATGTAGTCAAACAAATCTGTAAACTGTACCTGTGTCTGCTCTATAACAAAAAAAGGTCATCCA